>NW_026943630.1:34670-140892 GCF_024139115.2 Armigeres subalbatus
CCCAGATCAGATCTAGGATAGGATGTGCCAAGTAGTCATTAAAAATCGTACCGATTTTCTGTCACAATCGTACCGGTTGCTGATTGGTTGAAAATGACAATCGATTACTTCGATTGGCGGCGGCGCGTTTTTCGTAGGGCAGCATGTTGTTAGTTTGACCGTGTTGCTGGTTAGTAAAGTTGATATTAAGCAAAACACGTAAAAGTTTGAGTTCCAGTTTTTTGGCACAGAATTAGTTTATATTGAACTGCAAAAGCCATATATATTTATCTAAAGGGTTGTAAAGGTTTAAAACTGTTGATTTTAAGCATTATCATTCACCTTTCTGTAATTTTCGATCTCAAAGTCATATTTAAATTAGCGGAAACTTCTCTCAGTTAGTCTTTCGCTTCTCTTACATAAATAATGGATGGAATAGAAAGAAAAACATCAAGTTTTGATACATGATATTTGGAAGATTTTGTACCAAATTAATTTGGCTGCACTGGCGACCACTTCGTCAGAGCAGCCGACAAAAAAAAACAAGGCAGTCTAAATTGAGTTGTCACATCTTATCCTAGGATCAGATCGGATCGAAAAGATAAAAAAAGTGACTGACGTTCGTCCAAAAATGACACCCACTTAGCGCTGCCAACATCACAACAAAAAAAAACAATGTTCTAGGGGTGCTCGATTTTTTTGTCGTTATTCATTTTTATATTTATGATTCCCATAGACCTGTGCAGCGGTTCATTAAATTCACTCACCCGATGGATTTTGACATTTGAGCGGGTCGTCTTCTCGAACAAAAGTTCATTTTGCGTTCATTATGCGACCCGCTCAAACGTCATAATTTCTTGGGGGAGTTCATTTTGCGTTAGTCTATAACATATAAGGTTATTTTTTTATGTGTATTTTAGATATGTTGCGGATCGAAACATATCCATTTTTATGCTTTTATGTTGCTGAAAAATTATTCTTGTTCATTTTCAATTTTGACAGTTTGTTTCTTGATTAGTTTTTTGTTGATTGACGCACGAAGTGCATAAATACAAGAAAGTCCAGTTGACTCAATTTGGACATTGGGAAAAAAGTACAGTTACCGCTCAACTTCTGAGACGAGCAGACGTGTTTTCGATTGCGCTCTCCGAAAGTCAAGCGATTTAAATCCGGTGGTTTATTTTTCATCCGTCCGTGCCGCGTCGCGCGCTTCTAGTGATTCGCGATGAGGCGAGAAAACACTTTCCGAATCGATTACTCGCGCTTCCCAGTGAAGCCGTCATTCGAGAAGGTGCATGGCTTTTGCCGCACAGTGCTTGGACTGAAGAAAGAAGACGTGGAGAGACTCCAGTGCCATCGCGGTGAACAATGTGCGTTCGTCAAGGTCAAGGACCTGACGCTCGCACAAAAAATCGTGGATGATCACGATGAAAAACACGAAGTGGACATTGCGGGGAAGAAGCACAAGCTTCGAATAACCATAGAAGATGGAAGTGTAGAAGTCAAAGTGCATGATTTGCCGGAAAACGTTTCCGAAGAGAAGATAGTTGAGTTCCTCAGTGCGTTCGGAGAAGTGATCTCGCTGCGGGAATTAACGTGGGGTGATGGTTTCGAGTTCGGTGGAATTCCGCTCGGCATATGGTCGGCTCGTATGCTCATAAAACGCAACATCGATTCGTGGGTCACGATCGATGGCCAGCAGGCGTATATCGTCTACAAGGGGCAGATTTCCTCTTGCAAACACTGCAAAGAGCAGGCCCACACTGGCATTTCTTGTGTGCAAAACAAGAAACTACTGGTCCAAAAGAGCTACGCCAACGTGACGAAGCAAGCTGGACCACGACAACCACCGCAGAAGGCAAACGGCGCCAAACCCCGATCGTTAAACCGGTCGGCCAGCGCTCTGTCGCTCCTCGACCAGCATCGCTGGAAGCCTTTCCCGAGCTACCGAAGCCAACGAGTGAGACCGAACCGTCTAGCTCAAACAATCACTCAACAAGTCAGCCAGCTGCAAGCACCGCACGAACGGTGTCCCCAGCCCACTGTTGCAAATACAGCAGGCACGCAGCTCTTCATCGTCGTCGTTGCGAACAACCACACAACCACAATGCGCCGAAGTGGTATTAGTGGATATATTCAGAAAGCCTGTAAGCGCGATTCGGTCGCAAAGCCGAACTGCCGGCAACGAAACAGATGATTCTTCGTCATCGACAAGAAGTAGCCGAAGCCGAGGGCGTCCTCCCGGCAAGAAACAACGATGCGACGACGGAGACGACGAGCGGGACGAGAACTACAAACCATAAATGGCTCTCGCGTCCTACAATCTCGCGTCGATAAATATCGGAACCATCACGAACCAAACAAAACTGAACGCACTCCGAACCTTCATCAGCAGCCAAAGTCTCGATATCGTGTGTCTGCAGGAAGTCGAGAACGAACAGCTTTCCTTGCCTGGCTTTATCGTTTTCGCGAACGTGGACCACACGAGGAGAGGCACTGCTGTTGCAGTGAAGGATCACATCCACGTCTCTCACGTCGAGAAGAGTTTGGACAGCCGGTTGATCGCGCTGAGACTGCACGACACGACCATATGTAATGTTTACGCTCCCTCCGGCACTGCGCAGCGAGCGGCCAGAGAAGATTTCTTCAATGGCACGCTGGCCTACTACCTCCGTCACCGCACCGCAAACGTCATCATCGCTGGCGATTTCAATTGCGTACTGCGGGCATGCGATTCGTCCAGCCCGAACACAAGCCCGTCCCTCAAAATAGCCGTCCAACAATTGCAGCTGCATGACGTGTGGGAAAAGTTGTGCCCGCGAGATCCCGGGTTCACGTACATCAACCGGAACGCTCAATCCCGATTAGATCGCATGTACGTAAGCGCTGGTCTGCGGAATAATCTGCAGTCCGCCTACACGCACGTCTGCTGCTTCACAGACCATAAAGCGCTGACGGTAAGATTATGTCTCCCCCCACTGGGACATGAGCCCGGGCGCGGATTTTGGGCCCTGCGGCCGCATCTTCTGACGGAAGAAAACGTTGCCGAGTTCCATTATAAGTGGCAATATTGGACTCGGCAGCGCAGAAACTACGGGTCGTGGATGGAATGGTGGCTGTCGTACGCTAAGCCCAAAATCAAAACGTTCTTTAAGTGGAAATCTCGTTCCGTTTTCGAGGATTTCCACGATGCGCACCAGCGTCTCTATGCGCAACTAAGGTTAGCGTACGATGGGTACTATCAACATCCCGAAATGTTGACCACCATAAACCGTTTGAAAGGTGAAATGCTGTCACTGCAACGGAATTTTTCCCACACGTTTATGCGTATAAACGAAACCCACCTGGCGGGAGAGCCCATGTCGATCTTCCAGCTGGGGGAAAGACGACGGAAAAAAACAACCATTACGCAGCTGCAAACGGCTGACAACGAGGTAGCTGATGAGCCCCATGAAATCGAAGCAAATCTGTTTGCCTTTTTCTCGAGCCTCTACACGGAAGAAGCGGCAGACAACAACGAGGATGGGTTTGTTTGTGAGCGAATAATACCACCAGACGATCCACTGAATGAAGCATGTACGGAAGAGATCACAACAGCGGAAATTTTGTCTGCTATTAGAGCGAGCGCACCGAAACGATCTCCCGGAGCTGACGGTATCCCACGAGAGTTCTACCTTCGTATGTTCAACGTCATCCATCGTGAACTGAACCTGCTTCTTAATGAAGCACTCACCGGCAATCTCCCGCATGCCTTTGTGGAGGGTATCATTGTGCTGGTGAAAAAGAAGGGTGGAGAAAATACGGCCCGAGCGTACCGGCCGATATCGCTGCTAAACAGTGATTACAAACTTCTCTCTCGCATTATCAAAACCCGGCTAGAACGCGTCATGCAAGCTCACCGTATTTTGAGCGCCGGACAGAAATGTTCAAACGCAGAGCGCAACATCTTCCAGGCCACCCCAGGTAACCATTAGCACTTTATTTCGCCTTTTCGGCTATATAGGGCTATTATAGAGCCAGTATGAAGTTTGTTAGCTCTGTGGTAGCCTTATAGTCGCACGTATGGCTTATTTTAATGCTTATGGTTACCTGGGACTCTTGCTCTGAAAGATCGGATAGCTAGCCTCCGTCAGCACCGTCGCCCCGGTAAGCTCATCAGTTTTGATCTCGAGAACGCCTTCGATCGGGTTCGGCATTCGTTTCTCTTCGACACCATGCGGTCGCTCGGATTCAACGAGGAACTCATTGCTCTTCTCGCGCGGATTGCCAGCCGGTCCACTTCCCGGCTACTTGTGAATGGGCACCTCTCTCGTTCGTTCGATATTTCTCGTTCGGTGCGGCAAGGCGACCCTTTGTCCATGCACCTCTTCGTCCTTTACCTTCATCCACTGGTGTGCCGGCTCGAACAAGTGTGTGGGGAAGATTTGCTTGTTGCGTACGCCGACGACATCAGCGTGATCGTAACGTCACCGTGGCAGATCGAGGCGATGAGGGAAGTTTTTCGTCGTTTTGGTCTTGCCGCCGGAGCGCAACTGAATTTGCGCAAAACTGTTGCGGTGAATGTGGGGGTTTGCGAAGGGAATATGTTTGAAACCCAGTGGCTACAGACTACTCATGTAGTCAAAATTTTGGGTATTTCCTTCGCAAACTCAATTCGATTGATGACAACAATTAATTGGAACGCAATGGTGGGCAAGTTTGCGCAGCAAATGTGGTCTAGCAATAAATAGACATATTAAAGAGATCGATTCCATTCCTCACTACAAATCCCTTATTTTCCACGCAACTCCTCGCCCAGTAACTCCAATGGACAATCCCGACATCAAACAAATCCTTTCAAATTTATCCCACATTCCCCGCCAAATCCTACAAAACCCCTCCGCCGATCAAATCCACCAGCACCTAGTACTGCAAACCGAGCTGCCAAAGGTGGAACGCAACAGTCCGGCAGTTGACTGGCCACGCGCGTGGCGCAACATATGCATGAAAGAGCTCTCATCAGCACAACGAACACAACTCTACCTTTTCGTGAACGGAAAAACTGAGCACCGCAAACTGCTGTATGTGATGCAACTAGCAGCCGACGAAAACTGCCAACACTGTGGCAATCTTGAAACGCTTCAGCATAAATTCTCTTCCTGCGCTCGTGTCGGCCCGGCATGGACGGTCCTGCAGCAGAAGCTGGCGGAAGTAATGGGTGGATGGAGACGACTATCATTCGATGACCTCGCGAGGCCTGCTCTGCCACACGCAGAAAAATATATTGTAGAAACAACAATATTCCGGGTCAAATTCAACAATAAATATTGTTAACTCAGGGCTAATAATATTTTGCTTTTGAATTAATCCATAATATTGTTGTTTTTACAATCATAACATTGAGTTGCAATATTGTTGAATCAACAATATTATTGTTGAAATAAATGTAACTGTATTGTTGATTCAATATTATGAAAACGATCGATTCAACAATATAATATTGTTGAAAGAATAATGATAAAAAGGCGTTGCTTTTTTATTTTCAGATATTAAAAGTAAAAATAAACAAATGAATGGTGAGATTTATTTTATTTTTAAGTCAGTTAGTAGTTTCATATTTCATATTATATTATATGGTATAGCAAAACCGCTGCTTTTTCTACTGCTACTGGGTTACTGGTTAACCCTGTTGATTACTGTCATTGAAAGAAATGGAAATAAGAACTTGTTAAAAGTTTCCTGTTATTCTTTAGCCAAAAACTATACTTTTATTTACCTGGAATAATTTTCTGTTTTGTTACCGGACATTTACCGGCAGGGGTTTCGTCCGGAATAAAGTGTTTTCGTCCGGAAGTGTTTTCGTCCGGAATAAAGTTTTTTGTGCAGATTTCGTTTTGAAAATGCTATAAACAAACCAATGTTAAATATAATCTGTAAATTATTTTAATTATTAGAACTTACGTGTACAGTCAATAAATTGTTTAATCCACATCATAGCCATAATTATATTTCCTTTTTCTTAATTTTTCTTCTCAATGTTCTTTTTTTCAAATACGCACTTAAAAATACACGCTCAATATGATTTAAACAAATTCATAACAAACACGATTATTGTTAAAATTATAATCATATTGTTGATTTAAAAGGAAAATATTGTAAAATCAACAATCGATTCTTTTTCATTCAACAATAGACCGATTGTTGAAATCAACAATATATATTTTTGGTTCAATCGTAAGACATTATGTTGCGTGCAGGTATTCGGAAGACAACTCGAGTAAAAATTCTGAAAATGCTTCATAATTACATCTGCTTCATTATAAAATGTAATGGTATAATTGATGTTAACGTTTTGGAGTTTGAATTAACATTAGATTTTTGAAATTGCAACAACATTATAAATACTAACACTGTTTGACAAAATAAACTGAATTTTAAACCACAAAAAAAAAAAAAAGTGAACGCTGGATCAAGATTGCCAATCCCGTCAAGTAGTCCGAATGTGCTGCTGCTGACGGTCACGAAAACTTTAATTTAAGGACCGCCATTTATATATATGCTGTCAATACTGCTCCGATGTACACATCAAACTATAACTAACTATAGATAGTGGAATATATAGATGAGCGAAGATAAATCCTCTGTCTCCAAACGAACTGTCGAACGTGTCTCCAAACGAGCATGACGTCACGATTTCAATGGAAACGTTAAGGGCTGTGACGTCATATGCGCGTGTGCACTGGCAAAAAAACGACTCAGCCATGCTTTCGCTCATCTATTCTACTATCTATGGTGCAAGTTGCTTGCAGGTTGTCTGCAATGCTAATTTTATTTGCAAATCGCAATATTGTACACTACTAAAAATCCACACATATTTATTGGCAAAAATCCATAGATTTAACTTATGATGTATATCAGCGCACACATAAGCATTCTCCACGCGACCTTTTTATAAAATATATATCCAAATAAACTTTATGTGTGGTCTCGAATTAGAAATTATTTAATTTATGTGTGGTTCTATATCGATTATATTAGGGTGGAGCTATTGCAAAAATCTATAACGGCGACACATATATCTTATATAGATATTTTTGGCAGTGTAGGGTGCTGTCATCAATACGATAAAAGATATTTTAGTTACTAGATAAAGATTGTCGCTTCGGTTCCCTTTGTTCTGCTGTCCGGAACATGTTAGGTACCAAGCTGTCAAATCGTATGGATTTTCCTTCTTTGACATTTAGCTCCCCTATCCTCGCCAGCAAAAGATGTTCCGGCCAGCGACGACAGCGACAATCTTTAATGCTGTCCAATGAGCAGCTCGAAGTAGCTCGAAGTTGTTCCCGTCCTGCTTGTTCTTTTTTGTCAACAAATGGGCATGAGCAGGACGGGGAGAAACTTCGAGCTACTTCAAGCTTCGGAAGTAGTGCGCTGGATTCGCCTAAAGATGCGCAACGAATCAATTAGTTTGACAAATAAAACTTCAGAAGAAAGTTCGGTTCGGAAGTCCCGACTTCCGAATTCTCGCTTAACTTTTCAAAAGGTCCTAAGTAACATTTTTTTCATGAATTAATTTGAATAGCGCAATCAACAGAACAACATGAAAGCTTTTGATTGCAGTACTCAAATTATTCTAACTTGGTGCTACGCCGACAATAATGTTTCCAAAAGTGCATTTGCACAAGATTCTATTCGATGTTTTCATGAGGATCCCTAGTGCAAACTGTCAAAGATCGGCAAAATCGGCAAAATCAGCTGTTTTTAAACGTCTCGTGCGATTCGTGAAAAGGCGGGAAAAGCCAGCCCAGCGATGCCAGATCTACGGAAATTTCCGTAGATCTACGGAATTGAATGCTTTCTACGGATTTACGGATCCATAGAAAAAATCTACGGAAATTTGAAAATTTCTGCGGAAATCTACGGATTTTATTATCTTAGTTTAAACTTTTATCGGTGATTCATATAGAGTTATTGTCTCATATCAGTATGCTCTGATTTTATGGGGTCTTTCTCACACACCTCTACTAGACATTCAACGACACTTTCGTTCGTAAGCGATTTCAACAATATATTGGGCTCACACCGTGTGCTGCTTAAAGTAAATGTCCCTTCTTGTTTGACGTATAATCATATGACAATGGACATTCCAAGTTCACTGGAGTTTGTCTTGGATTTATTCTGATAGCATTTATTCTGATACACAAGGATTTTTTTAAAGCATTTACTATTGAATTGCAAGGAGTTTCATTCCGCTATTTCTCCAGAAATACTTTTTAAAGATATCCTCCAGAAATTCTCCCCCAAATTTCTACTGAGGAATGCTCGGAGGAATTGCTGTAAGCTACCGTGATAAACTTATACTTGGAATAAAAAATCACGGAAACCAAAATTAAAAAAAAAAAATGCTGTAAGTTAAACCGGAAAAATCTGCGAAGAACTCTCCTGGAAGAACTCTTATTGGAATTCATAGGAGAAGGTTTTATGGAAACTCCCGGAAAATTTTCAGGAAAAAAAATCAAAAACTTACGGACATTACCGGAGATCTTGAAACGCCTCCTGAACTCAGGGATTGCTGGAAGAACTCCGGGAACATCTTTCGGAAAATAAATTACGGAAAAAACAGAGAAAAGTTCTACGTAGTTTCCATCCATCATTCGTTCATGTTGTGATTCAAGCTATAATATATTCTGCGGCTCTGACTTCCTACGTGCGTTTCTTGATACATCATTAGGATAGAACATGTTGCCATTAGATGGCCAAATATTCAATAAAATTTGTATTCACTTGAAAATGGTTCTTCACATATTAAGATAATAGCCGATGAAGCTCCAAATCGATTTTTTAAAACATAAAAAAAACTCAATCATATTACGATTTTGTTGAAATTTTGATAAGTTATTCCTCGTTTGATAAATTACTGTTGAACAATTTAGATCAATGGAAAAATATTTAAAATTCGAACATTCAGTTTATGTAAATTCCTTATGTGATTGGTATGAGAGTACATTCAATATGGGACAACGTTAGTTTGCTATTTTGTTACATTTCTTTCGAACAAAATCTTTTATTTCATCATGTTATTAAAAAGATCCATAAAATGGAATGCTATTTATGGAATTAACTTTTAAACCCCAAATGGAACTTATATGCGAGTACCAGCAGACATATCCACTTTGTTGGACAGATGAGGTACAGAAATTAATCTTATTGTTTGCTGGTTTTCTGTATTCAGATTGACAAAACCTGCAATGTTTATTTTATTCGATGCTTCCTACACGGTTAGAAAAAAGTACCTAATTTTAGGTACTTTTTTTCTCTTGCATCTCCCTCCCTCTTCCCTTTGTTGTCATAAAATGAAGAGCAAAACCACTCAACAAGGGCATCAAAGTGTGGGAACCCAACGTTGAGTAATCTTATGTTTACAAAAGTTGAGTAAAATTAACCTAACTTTTGGTTAGTTTCTATTTAAAATTCAGTATATTTTACTTAATATTAAGTGAATTTTACTTAATTTCAAGAAAAAATTACTTAATTTTGGGTTCCCACACTGAACCCCCGATTTGAGTGAAAAGTACCTAATATTAGGTACTTTTTTCTAACCGTGTAGCAAATTTGTTTGCTGGTTGACAAAATAAAATTAAAATTACTAAATAGTCGATAACATCCTTAGAAATTTTAGACGAGTACTCTGTTCATTTCTTCATTTGTAATTGGTATTTACAAAACTTTCCCAATTAGAAATTCAAAGTAGTCAAAGTAGAATAAGGTGGTCGATTGTCAGCACACTATTGTTCTTGGTCCATAACTTTCGTTCAATTGCACACAAATTGTGATCGAATTTTTTCACATTTCCGGATGTCGCGACTGGCAGTTGTTGCAGTTGTGACATCTGAAAACGAAGGAAATTCGATTAACGCCAGATCTCACTTCATTTTTTAACTGGAACTGGAAGGTTTGTGACTGATCACCGGAATTGGGCCATCCAAAATGTTCCAGCAAATCTACGGAATTGATGTTGAAACAATCTGGCATCACTGAGCCAGCCACATAATCTACATGGCTACATGTTGTTTCGTTCTTCAATTCTCGTACAAAGTTTTCTTTTGTGCTACCATTTGAGACGGCAAAAACCTCGGCTACATATAGGCTAGTTTTTATTTTCTATTTGTCTATATTCCATTTATGCGGAATTCTTTAAACGATGACCGATCAGATACTCCTTCCGGCGTCGATGACCAATCTCCCTCGTCGAACCGGAAAATCCTGCTCGTCCCATGTCACCAAACGAGGCGATCTGTACTGTTTAATGTGTGAGCTAGTCATTTGCTCGGAATGTCTGGTTGGTTCTCGGGAACATCATCGGCACCCAATTGAAACCGTAAAAAATGTCTATGAGGCGCGATTCCAGAAAACACGGTCAAAACTGAACACACTCAACCAGCACATCATTTCGCTGCGCGAAAATGTGGAAGATCGACTTTCGGGACTGGAAAACATTCGGAAGACCGAAGCTTCAGTTATGCAACGCTTGGACCGGATTCTGGCCGACGCCAGGCTTCAAGTTACGGAAAAATCTAGCAAATTGGCCAAACAGCTGGAGCCATTGGTTTTAACTACGCAGCTGAAGGCTCACAACCGGGATCAAATCTTGGCAAAAATTGTCAGCCTCAGTGAAGGAGAATTTCTGGCGCAGCAAGTCGAGATCAACCAACAGATCGATGGGATGGCCAGGTCGGTGAACAAAGCTCCAGATTCGCATCAGGAAAACGAGATTATTACCTGGTAATTAATTTCTAAGGTTTTCAAATATGATTTCCTTGTAATTTTTTTCCATACTGGTATTTAAAAAAAACTAAGGTCAAGGAATACATCTCGATAGTAGGAATGCTATTTGACTTCTTTAAAATTTCCTTTAATAAAACATTATTTACAATTACACATTAGATATGGAGTTAACCCGCTAGTTACAAAAAATAGACTTAAAAAACTTGTTATAACTATCGATAATATACTTTACGCAATTTTATTGGACTGAGAAACATGGCGTTAAAAGTCCATCACACACAACTTTTCTGAAATGAGTGTTTGACAAATGAATCAATCTCTCACTGAAAATGATCGAGACCATTGTCGACTTTATTATAAATATAGCTATGTAATTTGATAACCATTAATTTTTTCTATTTCAGCTCACTGCTTCCAACGATTTTAACGTGTATTCGTGAACTCAAAATTGAAAAACAACGTTCCATCCAATTTTTCTGCATCGATCGTTATGGCATCCGATGGGACCTACAGATGAAGCAAGCGGGTAAACTGATGTTGCTTATAGAACCAAACAAAATAGAAACACTGGCCGGTAATTTCTTGCTCGAATTGGAAATTCTAAACAAACTGCCTTTGAAGAATGTCGTAATGAAGATACCCTTTGAGTTGCCAGATACGTCGTCGCACCTAATATCAAAAGCGCTAACAACAGATTTGCCCCAACTGCAAAGTGCTGGATTTATCGAGAAAGATAATCTACTGCGAATAAAATGCGGTATCGGACCAGAAGATCCGGTAACCGAGCGGAGCTGCTATGAACTGATGGTAAACAAATACAAAAATAAAATTAGATCCCTCCGAGAGGAACTGGTCGAGATGCGGAAGTTTAATATCGGCCATTGTTTTATGTCCCTTGCTCTATACGAATCCAAAAAAATTGCAAGCCAGCGCTCACCCAAGATGAATGATGATAACGGAGTTGCATGGCAGTTGGAAGTAACGATTAATGGAAAAAGGAATAAAGGATTTATTGGTACTTTTCTTATCAAGTGCTCGGCCGGATATGAAGGGTGGTACGATTACTTCATCGAGTTGGTAAACCCGCAGTCCGAACAAAAGAATCGGATCGTTAAAGGAAGTGTCCTGTTCGAAGGGGGCTCGAATTTGCACCTCGACTTGCCGCAGTTCATGACAATCGCATTCATAGATCAGTTCATGCACAATGGGAATCTACATTTCCGCTTCGGAATATATAAGGAGGAATAGTACCGGAATAGAGGGTATGTCTACACTTGATTTAAATGTTAAATTTGTCAATATTATTGGCTTATGTTTCAAAATCCCAAGAAGCTAATCATCACAAAATATAATGTGCCTTTATTATTTTATATTAATTAAATTTTTGCTTATTTGGAAGGCTGAAGCTTTACGGAGACAAAATCAAATTTTTAATACATTTCTTGATTCTTATTCAATAAAATAATCTTGGTTTTGGGCGATTCCTACTGTTATAACCTCCCACACAATTCCCAAAACCTCCCGTGGCACCTATGAGAGGTCGTAGAGTTCTCTGCATCTTTCTTAAGTAGGTGTCCAACTAACTATCCTTCCCCTTCCTCAGCATTCGCAAGAACGTGGCCAGGACAGATCTCGACTATTGGAGAGCGCATTGCTTTCATCTAAGTGATAGTGATTAGTCCCAAATCTATATCTGTGGTGACGGATGAAAGTGCTAATGCTAATAAAATAATCTTGGTTTTGGGGAGTTTGATGTCAGCCAGTTGGAATTGAGTTGCTTTCAGAGGCTTCGTGAACAGATCAGTCAGTTGGTTCCGAGCGCCAATAGATTCTGTGGTAGTAGCATATTGCATTTGAACAATAAAAAAAAATCAAAATCAGGACTTATTTGAATGAATTTTGATCTTCCAATCAAAGCAATCGACTTTCAAATAATTCGAATAGAATTCAGATATTCGACGGGTGTCCTAAGACCTAAGACATTCGCTCGGCCACGACGTGGCGCAGTCGGTAGCTGGACATGCGGTGGTATTTTTTGTGTAAAAGAGATAGTAGGTGGAAAAAATTGTGAAAAAAATGAGATAAGAAATGCTCTCCGGTGAAAGAAGACAGAGTAGCAAAAGTTCAAGATGATCTAAAAAAAACAAAGTGAATATTTCGCTTGTTCACCGACTTTCATCAAAATGGTCCCGACACTGCTTACCCTAGGCGCACGCATCGCAAAATTGATTCTGGCCTGGCTTGAAGTAGACACCAGTTGCCATCTTCTTCTGCACGATTTTGACCATTCTTCCTTGGCCGAGATGTCCCAGCCCCAGCCACAGCTCGTTTTGTTTCACCTGGCAAAGGTTAGCCGTTGAGCTACTCAGCTTGATATCAAGCTCGTACATGTTGCCCTTCATCGGAGCGGTAGCGATGATATTGCCATCCTTCTTCAGCACCGCTTTGCCCTTGAGGAACAGCGCTTCAACACCAGCAGTGATCAGCTTTTTCACCGACAGCAGGTTGTCGCAAAGGTCCGCAATGTACAGCACCTTCTGCATATTCAAGAGCACGCCGTGGTTGCTGTAGCCATTTATCACTCTTGTGATGTAAACTCGGATTAAATCAGAAAGACGAACGCGAACAAGAAACGGGCAAGTTTTACTTAAAACGTCTTCAAATTAGGGCTCTTGTTTGGAGTGAATATTAGGAAAAAGAAACAATTGTAACTAAAGTGCTGGTTCCCATGATAGCAAACACCTACTAATGTTAATGTTAACACTCTCTCTCAATGGGCCATTTTAACATAGCAACACGTCTGAATGTTTCTTGACCTGATCAGATTTCTTACATTTGTTTATCTAATTTCCATGGAATTACTCCTAACACTCCTGCAGCTATCGAAAATTGTAAACGTGATTCTGCTGTGCGCGCTTAGTGATTTCTATACTCCTCTTCAATATCCACCAAGCTTTGTTGATACTCGCGTTCTATTCGCCTCTCCGTATCTTCCTATTCCATTCTCCATACTTGTTTCTGGTCCATAGCGCGCACTTGATAACCTTAGAAACTTTGAAGTTTGTTGGGAATAGTCACCTTCAAATACCATTTGACAGCAGATCTCGTTTTGATCAGCTTCAAAGCTATAAATTATTTAATTTATTATTCTCACAATTATTCACCTTATAAATTCACGTCTTAAGGTGATTATAGAATGAAGCCAGAAATCGGCCATTTTGTAAACCACGTGCTTTTCCAATATTTTTTTCAAGAGCACGAGATGAAAGAACCATAACGCGTATGGGGCTGAAATAATGCTAGATCGTTTGCTTAGTTATGCTGAACAATCATAATTTGAGTCTTGGCACTGTTCGAAAACTATTACGCCAGATTTGGGCTTTTGGAAATGTATGTAGATAACCGTGTGGTGAATTTGAAATTCACCACGGGCTTCATTCTATAATCACCTTAAATCTTACTTTCTAGTATTGAATTCTAGCGCTCCTTTCTTCCCAACATATTCTTTACTTCCCTCTTTCAGTGTTGCCAGTTTCACAAACAATTAGTTGAAACTTCTTAACATCTCCAATTTCGCTCAGGGATCCACGTTAACCATTGAACTTCTTCACCAACCTTCTTCCTCTCACTTTCTACAATCTTGTTATACATGAAATTTAACGTCTTCTTTCGTTTCAGTATCCGGAGCTTTATATCCAGTTTATTACGGTGCCTCATTTTTGTGGATCCTCGTAGGTAACCCGTACTAGGGAAATCCGATTCCAAAGGAGGAAAAAATTGATAACTTTCTTCACGAACAAGTTCCAGAAGAAAACAAGTGCCAATTCGGAAGGGAATTTTGCAAAGAATTCAGTGAGTGCTGTTTCATGGACGTGTAACGCTTCTGTATGTAGTTATTGAGCTCGTTTTGCCCTAGTGCCCCATATATCGCGCGTTTCCAAACTATTTGTCATTTTATCTTTAAGACAGGGTAACTGTACCGGTTTTGGCCATGTTCCCAATTTGGCCAATTTTGCGAAAAACTCGAAAAATAAAGCAATTTGCAAAGGTTTTATTAGTTTCAACAATAAATATATCCCTCACGCTTCAACACTGCTTTCAACTGATTGATTATTTTGGAAAAATATGTATTTTTCAGGGTTGGCCAAATTGGGCACTAAGTTGGCCAAACCCGGTGCACTTCCTTGTTCTAAAATTGTGTTTATCTCTTCACTGTGGATCCACAGAAGGGCACTCAATATATTTTGTTGGTAAAAGTTGGAAATTTAAGGGATTTTGGGGTCAAAATAAGCATCAAAGTGCTTTGTATGTGCAATTTTCATATATTCTGTAAAATATAGTATTGCTTGTGCCATGAATTTTTAGACTACTGCGAAAATCATTGCTGGCAGATAATTTTTCCTCAATCATATTATCCATGGATGATCTGATTGTTTATCATATTATTTACATACGAAACATCTTGTGTTTTTACAGGTAACAAACTTCATACTCAAAACATTTTAAATTAATTTATTAAATCAATCGTGTTCCGCGACAGGTTGGATTTCGAACGATGGCTAAAATCTTTGTTCAAGTCTCCCAGAAAAGAGCATCTGTTAACACAGCTTTACAGCTTTACATGTGCTTTACGGTTACTATTTCCTTGGTTTGTCTAAAGCTAAGCTTTCTTTATAGAAAGCATGAGTCAACAATTTCAAACTGGATTGCAATTCATGAACGAAATGGGTTTTTCTCTCGGAAAGAATATGAACTAGACGTGAAAAAGTTTGGGTCGGATAAGAGGGCTTGGCTAGTGGATTTATATCATTCAAAACCAACTCTTTATTTGGATGAAGCCAAAAGTTTCTTCGAAAGAGGTTTCGTATTTCCATCTCTGCATCCTCAATTTGTTGAATTCTGCATCAAGAAGGGCTCACCTGGAAAACTCTTGAAAGGCGAGCCATTCAAATACGAAGCGTACGAAGAAATTGTACGATTTGCAAATTAAATGAGCGAACTGAAATGGGATTACCAAAACTTGATCTTCTTAGACGAAGTGAGCTTCGATAACAAGTCTATTCTAAGATCCAGAGGCTACGGAGTAAAGGGTGTAGATAAAAAGACATAATAAAATAAATTTAAATTACAAATGAATGAAAGCTTTTGCAATTCAATGAAAATGAAAATCCAGATGAAAGCATCTCTATGTAATATTCCCTGATTGATTTAACGGTTGTCATGCTATTATTGGCATTCGCAGGAGTGCCACAACACAGCATTCTTTAAAAGAGGCGGAGCCTGTTGTGCTCGCTTTCCAATTATAAAACACGCGGTAGTACCGTACTGAGACTCATTCATTCATCGGACGTCGTGACGAACGGGTCGAGCAACAGTGGGTCGAGGTTTCCCCACCCAGCAGCAACATCGTCGAGCCCTCCCCTCCCCCGGCGAGCAAGGGTATATAACCAGTGGTGCTTCCGCACCACGGGTCATTCGCATACCAGACGTCGTGACGAGCGGGTCGAGCAACAGTGGGTCGAGGTTTCCCCACCCAGCAGCAACATCGTCGAGCCCTCCCCTCCCCCGGCGAGCAAGGGTATATAACCAGTGGTGCTTCCGCACCACGGGTCATTCGCATACCAGACGTCGTGACGAACGGGTCGAGCAACAGTGGGTCGAGGTTTCCCCACCCAGCAGCAACATCGTCGAGCCCTCCCCTCCCCCGGCGAGCAAGGGTATATAACCAGTGGTGCTTCCGCACCACGGGTCATTCGCATACCAGACGTCGTGACGAGCGGGTCGAGGCAAATCCCATTCGTCGTACGCCTAACTTAGGTAAGGCATAGTTCTACCCTGAACTATTACACAGGAAAAGAAAAGAGCACATGGAGTTAATCCGAATAATTTTCTTAAATAACATTAGGATCCATTTCCTTTTCCGAAATGGATTCTAATGTTAGCAACATCTTATACTGTTTGGAAAAGTTTTCCAAATAGTACAAGAGTTAATTAAATAATTTTTCAAGCCATTATGGAGGATAAGCAGCAGCGGAGCACTTTACCGCCACGACCACTGTTGGCTGCAGAGCCAACGGGAAATTTCGACAAAGGGTAAGCGATTAATTTGCAGAGAGGAGTTTGTTCGAAAACCTAGAATGTTGTTGCTGTGCTTTATCGGACAAGAAGGATTACTAGAGGCATTTTCTACAGAAGAAACTTTTAATAGAGTAAAATTCTTAAAATGTTGCAGAAGGTTTGCTTTGAAATCTGAAACGGTGCAGTGTTATCCAGGATTTCATTCCGTATGGGTTCTTGACGGCGCAAAGATCCATTGTGATGCGGCGATAGTTCGCTATTTACGATCATTAGGAATATATCCTGTATTTCTTTCACCCTACTGCCCTTTTTTCAACCCAATTGAGTACGTATTTGGATTAATCAAAAGGAGATTCAAGAGATCCTATCAAGAACACCAGAAAACATGTATCGATCCAGCTGTCACGGAAGTATTGACAGACTTCGCAAACTATTCCATGAATAATTTATTCAAGAAATGTGACTATATTAGAGGAGGAAGGTTTGACCCCACTATTGGATTGGAATGTGACATAATCAAACTTGGTTTTGAACAATAATGGAGTTATTTTCTAACTAGAATAAATAAAACACTAAATGAAATTCAATATTATTATTATTTGTGTAGTTAATTCATGTAAAGTATAATAATTTCATTCTCTATGATCTACATCTTCAATATTACTTATATTTTCAATCAAAGAAACACTAAAATCTGACTCGCTGAACTGCTTGTTCCGGTGCTGAAAAAAAAGATTCACCAAGACGATCTCGTGCTTCCAATGCTTCTATGTTTCTCTTCAAAAGCTTCATTGGGGAATTCAAACTTTCAACCGTCTTTTCATGACTGTTGAATGTGTCTCTTATGAACACGATTTCATCGTGATAACCTGCATTAACGTTATGAGCCACTGAGAAGTTTTGCCGAACTTGTTTCAATTGTGGTAGCTCTTTCGCTGTAAAAAGTTTGATTGAATGGGATGGTGAACCTTCATTTACTTAGCTTTCATGTCGACACGGATCCGAAGAAGAAATTGAGTTAGCCCACATCATCCAAGCATGATCCACCGCATGCCAATGAGCTCCATGCTTTTCCCGAAGCTTTTCAGCAGGGCTTGCAACCCAATGAAGATGAGCAAACCACGCATGCCTCATTCTCTTGCTTGCTTCACAAGCAGCCAGTGGTAGTGAGGAAACAAATTCGGCAAGCAACACGAAGCTTCGATGCTCTTGTCACACATAAGCTACTGAATCATACATGTTCGTTGTTTGATCGCCTACCGAGGGAAGCGATTGTAATGAACTCTTGTGTTGATGTCACTCCTGCGTTGTATTACGGGAGAAGATGATACATAACAAACCAACACAATTCGGAATTTTGCAGCTGTTCTCAGGCTGCAATATACGAGACAAATGTAGCGCTTCTCTCTGAATACGCAGTTTGATCCACACGCGCATTAAAAAAAAATGCGTTTATTTCTACGGGTTAGAGACTAATATATCTTGGAAGCGGTTAGATTTAGAAAGTAGTCGTCTTTTATAAAGTTCTTCGGAAGGTTAAAACCATTTTGTTGAAGATTAATTTAGTTCGGAATTCATTGTTCATGAGACTTTCTGCAAGATATGATATCTCGAATTCCTTACAATTTAGCAAGTAGATGTACCCCGGGTAGACGATAATGGCTCATTAACAGTAAAATATGATATTAACTTGTTTGAAATAAGAGTAAAAATAACAAGCGAAAATAACAAAAATTTGCACCGAAATATCATAAAAATATCAGGTTTTGCTTATCAATATCTTGAGCTATTAGTTCGTTCTTGTTAATAGCAAAACCTGATATTTTTATGATATTTCGGTGCAAATTTTTGTTATTATCTCGGAATCTATTTAACTTAAAAAGTAGCCGTCGTTCTACAAAGTTGTTCGGAAAGTCAAAACCATTATGTTGGAGATTAGTTTAGTTCGAAATTCGATCACCGAAAGGCGCAAGTATACATAAGACTTTCAGAAAAGTAGAATATCTTAGAATCCATACAATTTAGCAAGTAGCTGTATTCTACAAATCTGTTTGGATGGTAAAAACCATTATGTTGAAGATTAGTTTAGTTCAGAATTCATCCACCCAACGGCGCTAGTGTACAAGAGACTTTCGGCAAAGTAGGATATCTCGGAATCTATTCAATTTAGAAAGAAGCCGTCTTCTACAAAGTTGTTCAAAAGATCAAAACCATTATGTTGAAGAATAGTTTAGTTCAGAATTGATCCACCGAACGGCGCTAGTGTACATGAGATCTTCGGCAAGGTAGGATATCTCGGAATCTATACAATTTAGCAAGTAGCTGTATACTACAAATTTGTTTGGAAGGCAAAAACCATTATGTTGAATATTAGTTTAGTTAAGAATTGATCCACCGAACGGCGCTAGTGTACATGATACCTTCGGCAACGTAGAATATCTCGAAATCTATTCAACTTAGAAGTAGCCGTCTTCTACAAAGTTGGCCGGAAGGTCAAAACCATTATGTTGAATATTAGTTCGGAATTCAACCACTCAATGGCGCTAGTGTACAAGAGACTTTCGGCAAGGTAGAATATCTCGGAAGCTATTCAATTAAGAAAAAAGTTTTACAAAGTTGTTCGAAAGGTCAAAACCATCACGTTAATGATTAGTTTAACCCTTTCCCGCCCACGACTTTTTTCAAAGATTTCAATAGGAAGGAATCATCTTTGAGAAAAATGCTAGAACAAAAGTTATTTGGCATAGCCAAAATTAGTGGAAAACGAAAAAAAAAGTTTTTGATTGTAAATCAATAGTTAATTGATTGTTTTCAATAGTTTCACTATTTGTACTCAAAATTGATTATATTTCCAGTCTAATGGAACCATAAAGATGTGTCCAATATTCCTTTTTGTTGTTGAAACAATTCGATGAAGGTTAGAAGGTGCAAAATTTGATGGTGCACCACAGACACCATGGGCGGGAGAGGGTTAATTCAGAATTCATCCACCCAACTGCGCTTTGACTTTAGGTGACTTAGTGACTTAGTGACTTAGTGACTAACAAGGTAGGATATCTGGGAAGCTATTCAGCTTAGAAAGTCGTCGTCTTCTACAAAGTTATTCGAAAGTTCAAAACCATTATGCTGAAGATTAGTTTAGTTAAGAATTGATCCACCAAACGGCGCTAGTGTACGTGAGACATTCGGTAAGGTAGTATATCTCGGAATCTATTAAATTTAGAAAGAAGCCATCTTCTACAAAGTTTGTTCGAAAGGTCAAAATCATTACGACATTCACTCATAAAATTAATCGTCGTTCAAATACTAACGACAACTGTTGATTTCAGTTAATTGGGCAAATCACGAATCAGATGGCGGTAGTGAGCAAACGTCAAACTAGAGCAATTGCGATGCGTGCGCCACGAGTAATCGATTGGCCAACTAATGATTATTTAAATTGACCAGTAAATCAGTCAACGATGGAGATTTGACGAGTGTTATGACTGTTTGTCTGCGACAACGGCTACCCCAGTGATGGCGTTGGGGGCAATCATCGATGGTGCAGCAGCGGTGGTTGTTGATAGTGATTGAAGACATCACAGCTCTCTCAATTTCACAGATTCCACTAGTTTCAGCGCAACCAAGCGAATGCATACCATAATAATGAGATTTGAAATATGTGTTTTTTTAATTCTAGGATTAGGTTTAACACAACTTTGTAGAGAATCATAACTCTCTAAATGGCACATATTCTGTGACATCTTATTCAATTGGAGGCATCATGTGCGCTTCCACCGCCAAAAGAAACAATCCCAAGTTAATGAGTTAATTCACCGTAAGGTTTTGATCATTCGAACTGAGTGTGCGTTTTCTCTTCCGAGATATCCAATTCTCTAATATACGCTAGCTCCGCCAAGCAGATTAATTCCAAATTAATGAGACGTTCGCCGTAATAGTTTTGATCTTTCGAAAAACTTTGTAAAATATTACAACTCTCTAAATTCTACAGATTGCAAAATGTCTCATTCAACTGGTAGTCTCATATACGCAAGCGCCGCCAAGTGGATAAATTCCGAATTAATGACACGTTCACCGTAATGGTTTTGATCTTTTGAACAACTTTGTAGAATATCAAAATTCTCTAAATTTCACATATTCCGAGATATACAGTTCAACTGGTGGTCTCATATACGCTAGCGCTGCCAATCGAATGAATTCCAAATTAATTACATGTTCTGCGTAATGGATTTGATCTATTTAACAACTTTGTAAAAGATCGCAACTCTCTAAATTCGGATGAATTTAGAAAAAATGATTTGTTCATCGTAATGGTTTTGATATTTCGAACAACTTTATGCAACATCATAACTCTCTAATTTTATTTAGATTCTAAGATATCTAATCCTGGTAGTCCGATATGCGCTAGTGTCGCCAAGCAGATGAATTTCTAATTAATTAGATGTTCTCCAAAGGGTTTGATCTTTCGAACAACATTGTAGAATATCACAATTCTCTTAATTTCACAGATTCCGAGATATCTTATTCAATCTAATGTCATATACGCTAGAGCCGACAAGTGGATGAATTTCGAACTAATTAGATGTTCTCCTTAATGGGTTTGATCTTTCGAACAACTTTGTGGAATATCACAACCAGTCTTGCAAAATGTCATGACCATCACCAGATGATCAGATATGAAAACAAAAACCACCACGCTTTTAAACGATGTTCTTTACTGACAATCACTGCAAGCGCATCGTGACATGTAGAAGCTGACACGTGAGTACCTTAGGTAAGCGTGACACCCAGATTCACAACCACATGCTGAGAGCCATAAAGAGCATCAGGTCGGTCAGCTGTCAAAAGTGCAGGTGAGCACCGTGAGCACTGACGTCGTTTTTAATTGATAAATCGAATAAATCAATAGTTAAATTAAGGGTTCATTCACTAATTACATAACGCTAATATGGACCATTTTCAGCCCCCACCCACCCTCTCGTAACGTATTTGATATGCAAGGGTTCTGAAATTTGTATGGGCCGTATTTGTGAATGGCTGGTGAATGGTGAATTTGGCCTAGTTAGTTAAACTAAGTTTTTACAAATTTGATCCAGACTATCTTTTGGAAAAGGCCAAATTTTTTTATTGATTTTTTCAAATGGATACAATCAAAAAACGACGCATCCTTGTTTTTAATTGTATCCATTTGAAAAAATCATTTAAAAAAATTTGGCTTTTTTCAAAAGATAGTCTGGATCAAATTTGGAAAAACTTTGTATGTACTTTTCTTTTTACAGCACCTCTTAAAATATTGCACAAAAAGCCAACATAAACAAAAAGAACACTTAAATGTTAACAAAAGTTCTATTTTGTCTTCATGCATTTTTATTACAGCAAAAATCCATTAATTTCCGCTAAGTGGATTATTCCATTGCTGACGAGCGTTGATTTCGAACCAAATACCGCAAAGGTCAAGTGATCATCACGATAGTCAAGATGACACGGATATGACAACCACAACATCAGGAAAGTTTTCCTATCATTCATGCTGGTGATCAAGATTTTTTTATGTACAGGTTATCCAACTTCGTCAGTAGATGGGAATAACCAGCGCGGGGAGGAAACATTCATTTTCAGTAAATTCCATACAAAAATCCAAGATGGCTGAGTTGGGGATATTGACAAGTCGGATAACCTGTACATAAAAAAAAATCTTGCTGGTGATCACAGGCAGAAGAAGTGAAGACATGGTGAGTGACCAAGCGCTAGTTGCTAAAATGTCACTTTCATGGTGATCGTTACACCAAGCATGTGAGATTCACATTGAGCATCACAAATGAGTACTTGACACATGACCTGGATTTTATTATTGTCACGCTTTGCGTGACTTGAACGTTGACACTTTGCAGCACTGATCATTCATTTATTTAGTTAACATCTAAACAGATAACACTGAATCAACAATTTGACGCCACAATGCACGGTTCGAGGCCGCATCTCTCCATCCTCGGATACGCCCCACGCTCGCCAAGTCGTTCTGCACCTGGTCTGCCCATCTCGCTCGCTGCGCTCCACGCCGTCTCGTACCTGCCGGATCGGAAGCGAACACCATCTTTGCAGGGTTGCCGTCCGGCATTCTTGCAACATGTCCTGCCCATCGTACCCTTCCGGCTTTAGCTACCTTCTGGATACTGGGTTCGCCGTAGAGTTGGGCGAGCTCATGGTTCATTCTTCGCCGCCACACACCGTCTTCTTGCACACCGCCAAAGATGGTCCTAAGCACCCGTCTCTCGAATACTCCGAGTGCTTGCAAGTCCTCCTCGAGCATTGTCCATGTTTCATGTCCGTAGAGGACTACCGGTCTTATTAACGTCTTGTACATGACACATTTGGTGCGGTGGCGAATCTTTTCGACCGCAGTTTCTTCTGGAGCCCGTAGTAGGCCCGACTTCCACAGATGATGCGCCTTCGTATTTCACGACTAACGTTGTTGTCAGCCGTTAGCAAGGATCCGAGGTAGACGAATTCCTCGACCACCTCGAAGGTATTCCCGTCTATCGTAACACTGCTTCCCAGGCGGGCCCTGTCGCGCTCGGTTCCGCCCACAAGCATGCACTTAGTCTTTGACGCATTCACCACCAGTCCAACTTTTGTTGCTTCACGTTTCAGGCGGGTGTACAGTTCTGCCACCTTTGCAAATGTTCGGCCGACAATGTCCATGTCATCCGCGAAGCAAATAAATTGACTGGATCTGTTGAAAATCGTACCCCGGCTGTTACACCCGGCTCTCCGCATGACACCTTCTAGCGCAATGTTGAACAACAGGCACGAAAGTCCATCACCTTGTCTTAGTCCCCGGCGCGATTCGAACGAACTGGAGTGTTCGCCCGAAATCTTCACACAGTTTTGCACACCATCCACCGTTGCTTTGATCAGTCTGGTAAGCTTCCCAGGGAAGCTGTTCTCGTCCATAATTTTCCATAGCTCTACGCGGTCTATACTGTCGTATGCCGCCTTGAAATCAACGAACAGATGGTGCGTTGGGACCTGGTATTCACGGCATTTTGAAGGATTTGCCGTACAGTAAAGATCTGGTCCGTTGTCGAGCGGCCGTCAACGAAGCCGGCTTGATAACTTCCTACGAACTCGTTCACTAATGGTGACAGACGACGGAAGATGATCTGGGATATCACTTTGTAGGCGGCATTAAGGATGGTGATCGCTCGAAAGTTCTCACACTCCAGTTTGTCGCCTTTCTTGTAGATGGGGCATATAACCCCTTCCTTCCACTCCTCCGGTAGCTGTTCGGTTTCCCAGATTCTGACTATCAGTTTGTGCAGGCAAGTGGCCAGCTTTTCCGGGCCCATCTTGATGAGCTCAGCTCCGATACCATCCTTACCAGCTGCTTTATTGGTCTTTAGCTGTTGAATGGCATCCTTAACTTCCCTCAAGGTGGGGGCTGGTTGGCTTCCATCGTCCGCTGAACTGACGTAGTCATCTCCTCCGCTGCCTTGACTTTCACTGCCTGTACTCTCAGCGCCATTCAGATGTTCCTCGTAGTGCTGCTTCCACCTTTCGATCACCACACGTTCGTCCGTCAAGATGCTCCCATCCTTATCCCGGCACATTTCGGCTCGCGGCACGAAGCCTTTGCGGGATGCGTTGAGCTTCTGATAGAATTTGCGTGTATCTTGAGAACGGCACAGCTGTTCCATCTCCTCGCACTCCGCTTCTTCCAGGCGGCGTTTCTTCTCCTGAAAAAGGCGGGTCTGCTGTCTCCGCTTCCGTCTATAACGTTCCACGTTCTGCCGGGTACCTTGCTGCAGCGCAACCGCCCGCGCTGCGTCCTTCTCCTCCAGAATCTGTCTGCACTCTTCGTCGAACCAATCGTTCCGTCGACTTCGACCCATATACCCGACGTTGTTCTCCGCTGCGTCGTTAATGGCTGCTTTAACTGTACTCCAGCAGTCCTCAAGAGGGGCCCCATCGAGCTCACCCTCTTCCGGCAACGCTGCCTCGAGATGCTGCGCGTATGCAGTGGCGACATCAGGTTGCTTCAGTCGCTCTAGGTCGTACCGCGGCGGTCGTCGGTACCGAACATTGTTGATGACGGATAGTTTTGGGCGCAGTTTAACCATCACCAGATAGTGGTCAGAGTCGATGTTAGCGCCACGATATGTCCTGACGTCGATAATGTCGGAGAAGTGCCGTCCATCAATCAGAACGTGGTCGATTTGTGATTCTGTCTGCAGTGGTGATCTCCAGGTGTACCGATACGGGAGGCTGTGTTGGAAGTAGGTGCTACGAATGGCCATATTCTTGGAGGCGGCGAAATCAATTAGTCGTAGGCCGTTTTCGTTCGTCAGCCGGTGAGCGCTGAACTTTCCAATAGTCGATCTAAACTCCTCCTCTTGGCCAACCTGAGCGTTCAAATCTCCTATGATGATTTTGACGTCGTGGCTTGGGCAGCTGTCGTACTCACGTTCCAGCTGCGCGTAGAATGCGTCCTTATCATCATCAGTGCTTCCGGAGTGTGGGCTTCTTCTTCTTCTTCTTCTTCTTCATTGGCATTACATCCCCCACTGGGACATTGCCGCCTCGCAGCTTAGTGTTCAATTAGCACTTCCACAGTTATTAACTGCGAGGTTTCTAAGCCAAGTTACCATTTCTGCATTCGTATATCATGAGGCTAACACGATGATACTTGTATGCCCAAGGAAGTCGAGACAATTTCCAATCCGAAAATTGTCTAGACCGGCACCGGGAATCGAACCCAGCCACCCTCAGCATGGTCTTGCTTTGTAGCCGCGCATCTTACCGCACGGCTAAGGAGGGCCCCCGGAGTGTGGGCTATGGACGTTGATTATGCTGAAGTTGAAGAACCGGCCTTTGATCCTCAACCTGCACATTCTTTCATTGATCGGCCACCACCCGATCACGCGCCTTTGCATATCGCCCATCACTATGAAAGCTGTTCCCAGCTCGTGTGTGTTGCCGCAGCTCTGGTAGATGGTATGATTACCTCTAAACGTTCGCACCATTGATCCCTTCCAACAAACCTCCTGCAGCGCTACGATGCCGAATCCACGGTCCTTGAGCACATCGGCGAGTATGCGTGTGCTCCCGATGAAGTTGAGAGATTTGCAGTTCCACGAACCGAGTTTCCAATCGCTAGTCCCTTTTCGTCGCAGTGGTCTTCGCCGATGGTTCCGGTCCGTACTCTCTTGTTGATTGTTCGTTGCTTATGATTTTTTAAAGGCTGGCTTGCAGGGCCCCCTAAATTTCCGGAGGACCATTCCTCCTTATTTCCGGTGGACCATGGTGCACAGTTTCACTTAGAGTCCCTCGCTGGCACTCGGACGATGATCAGCCGCCCCTAACATGGAGAACAGACGCTGTTGTGAGCCGTTCCTGACATGGAGAACAGACGCTCAATAAGATTTGCACCTCCGGAGAGGAGCAGCACTGATCACAACTCTCTGAATATCACAGATTCTGAGATATCTAATTCAACTGGTTGTCTCATAGACGCTAGTGTCACCATGCGGATGAATTACGAAGTAATAAGATATTCTCCGGGTTTAATCTTTCGAACAACTTTGTAGCATATCACAACTGTCTTAATTTTACAGACTCCGAGATATCTTATTCAATTGGTTGTGTCATAGACGCTAGTGCCATAATGCGGATGAATTCCAAATTATTTAAATGTTGTCCACAATGGGTTTGATCTTTCGAACAACTTTGTAGAATATCACGACTGTCCAAATTTCACAGACTCCGAGATATCTTATTCTACTGGTTGTCTCATAGACGATAGCGCCACCATGCGGATGAATTCCAAATTATTGAAATGTTGTTCACAATGGGTTTGATCCTTCGAACAACTTTGTAGAATATCACAACTGTCTAAGTTTCACAGACTCCGAGATATCTTATTCAACTGGTTATCTCACAACACAAGCCTACTAAATAAATATTGACAAAATTTTCTATTGCAAAATAAAATAACCCATCTAATGGGTGGCTACTAAATAGCGGGAATGGAAAGAAAGGCTCGGGAAGAAAACTACAAAGAAGTGCAGCTCAATCTGATTTACGTTATTATAAAGAATAATTCTTTGTATTTAAACTTATATTAATGAATGGTAGTATATGATCCGTGGTCCGCTGTACGGCGTAGTTTAATCTTGCATGACGGCTGGACTGATGCCATTTCCGGATGCTGCTTCTTATCCTATTGATGAGTTGCTTCGTGTCTTTGGTCTTCCAATCACGTTTGTAAATAATGGAGCTCAGTAGACCAAAAATACTTTAGAAAAAAATAAATAAATAAAAATGTACTGTACAAAAAAAAGTACTTTACAAAAAAAAAGTCTCTTAAAAGTACTGTACAATGTGTGCCACAGTACTTCCTGTTTTGATGGCATGTTTTATAACTGAAAATGCTGGAGTTGGAAAAAGTTTGTGGGAGACAATTTTCTGAATATTCTAAGGATTTATTCACATAAGGTATTATTTCTCTGAAAGCATTAATGTTCTCATAGAAAATAATAGAATTATTGAAATTCCCGTTTTTAGTTCAAAATTTAGGTGCATTCCCTATGCTCCACCATTCTATTATTGCACGCTTCCAGTGTGCGAATTGTGAACGTATGTTGATTGTGTCTATACGCTCTCTTACTACAGTACTGAACGAATTAAACATGTATCTCCTCAGTGCCATGTTGTAGCATGAAGCAATCCTTCTCGGTCCCGACCCGTAGAAATGGAACTTCCGAGCAAAACAAACCAGTAAATAATGCCAGCAACACAAGCAAAGCGAGAGAGAAGCTTTGTCGCCAAATGATGTTGTGAGTAGGTTGCAACACCGAGCAACAATACTTCATACGCAAAAATGAAGCACGACAACTCTCTCGTGCAGTATTTGTGCGACAAACACAGTACATCGAATATGTGTATCTCCTCTCTTTCGACGAATCTGAGAATTTCCATGCAACAAATTATCATAGAGTATATTCACAAATCTGCACTTTTTACAAGCCCTGCTTTTCAGCTAACAGACCAACCGTTCTGTTAGATGCAGCACCAGCTCTGTCCCGTTCCTCGGGTTCCAAAAGAATGTCCTTTACTGCTTTTTGAACCGCCTTGCTATTCACGGACAATGACTACACGTGCAACAGGAGATGTATCTCCTTGTTCCTCCAGTTCTGTAATATTGTTGTCGTAACTTTATCCAGAGTGTACGTCCTATGGCATGATTTATCGTTGAATAATGCGAAGCGACTGAAATCTCCTTCATCCGGTTGCAATTTGGCACCCCACGATGGCTGGGCCACTTCACATTCATCGCAATTAAAAACTATTTCACGTTTGAGAAACTGTTGGGACAATAGCCAACAGTTTTTCACAAACTCCTTTGGAGTATTCCCAGAAACTCCCCATTTACCTGCATCTTTTCCTGAGCTTTGACCCTTGAACTCTCGGACCGCAACGAGGAGCCAACAACCGTACAAACCATCAGGAAGTTTTGATTGGGCATATCCGCAATTTTCAAAGTTATTCTCAATCGAATCAGCGTCATCACGGTCAGAGATTGAGTTTATTTCTTCTGTGTTTCAGTCCTTGACAACATCTACATTGCCGTATTCGTTGGGATCAGCGAACCGAAGAAGTTTGTCCGTTACTTGATCCAAAGAGCCATGCGATTGACGTCGCTTCCGTTTCACCTCCATCTCGCTTTCCGTTTCTTCTCAGTGGACATATGTTAATAGATAGAGGAAGTTAGAAACTAGAAGCATAGCTATTTTTGAACACTAACCTATACGCGGTGTATAAGGCTATTATCTCCTTTGGAACTTGCTTATCCAAATCAATATCGAATAACGAATTGTTCGCAGAAACGCAAATCGACATAATATGACAAGCAAATATTTACAATATGATCAAAACATTTACAAAACAATTATTATAAAATATCGAAGCATGCGAGTGTTTTTGGTATGATGAGGGATCATGACTGAGCGAATAATTTTCGCTCAGGAGTCTAACAAGGTGCAATTTACTCAATAATATTTACAGATAATTGTTGATATTATTGTCTCAAAGTGTTGAACAGATATTGACAAATGTTTTACGAACAAAAATTAATGAAATAAATGGTTTCACATATGTTTTATTTGGTTATTTATTGAGTAAAAAACCGATTTTTAAAAAATTTGGAGTATAGCACCGATGCCAAACATTTCCAAACCACACCCGATAGCACAACTAGACAAGAATAGTCATATGTTATGAGTCTTGATGTGATCATAGGTAGGAGGTGATGGGAGATAGTCTTTTTTTCTTACCTTTTTTGCAAATTCACCTATGAAATAATATAGCTCAATGATTCGATGATTCTGAGCAAGGAAATGATGTAGTAATGTTAATTTAATTGATATTTTTCAATGATACAATGAAAATAACAAATAATCATAAATTCATTAAAAATACACACACATCCACACACTCTCACATAGACACGGAAAGACAGACATTTGTTCAGTTTGACGAGCTGAGTCGATTGGTATAACATCGTAGGTCTCCGAGACTTCTATAAAAAGATCGATTTTGGAGTGAAATGATAGCCTTTCGCTACAACTTTGTTGTACGAGAAAGGCAAAACGTTGTCACCAAATGGTCACTTGATCCCGACTCCAGCTTCTTCTTCTTCTTCTTTTTGCTTGAGCGTCAAGCTCGAAAGGGCCAGTAGCTCAGACTATATGCCCTGCTTTCTCTTTATAGCTATTATTTGCTTCACAATTTAAGCTTGGCCTTGTTGCAGAAGTCCACAATTTGTCCAAGTAGTTTATCATTGTTTGTTGTTATCGCATTTCGGAAAAGCTCCGTCAAATTTCCAAATCGTCCATCAAAGTCGTATTCACTTCTTAGCATCCCAAATTTTGGGCAATGTAGTACTAAGTGCTCTCCATTTTCTGCTTCATCACACATGTCGCAGTTCGGGTCTTCGACAATCTTCATTTTATGTAACCAGTAGTTGGAATAGTCATGACCACTGATTAGTCTATTCAGGAGTCGTAAAGCCATGTCCATTTAGAATCCGGAATCATTTATTGTATTGCAGCGGCACGGAAAGTGACCGCTGCAAGAATTCTTTTACAGCGGTTTGTCTACCTAGGCGCCCACTTGCTATGGTATAAATTTCACGAAGTTTCGTGCAGCGTGTCAAAAATTATTCCAGATGGAAGCCGAAAGGAGAGAAAAAAATCTGCACACCCACGTTGATAATCCTGCTCATCGACGATGGAACCTACGTCAAAATGGATTTCGGACAGCTTCCTAGCCAAAAATTCTACATGGTGACGGCACGAGGAGTAGTTCCTGCGAAGTTTAAGTTTGATTTTTGGACAAACTTGCAAAAAAAACGGATGATTTTGGCAAGGGATATGCAGCTGTGGGCAAAGACCTAAGTGTTTGTGACGAATAAGACGATGGACTCGAAGCTGTACAAGGAGGAATGTCTCAAAAAAACGCGGTCGACCCTCCATAAAGCCCATAAAGGTCCCGTAAAGTTTTGGCCAGATTTGGCGAGTTGCCAGTACAGCCAGGAAGTCATCCAGTGGTACCGGGATAATAAAGAAGATTTCATCGATAAAAACATAAATCCACGCAATTGCCCACAGCTCCGGCCCATCGAGACATTTTGGGCAATAATGAAGCGGAAGCTTAAGAAAAGTGTAAACAGTGGAAAAACAGCTCGGGACGCGACTTAGATGACCAAAATGTGGAACAAATGTGCCAAGGAAGTTGACTCCGGAGGTGTGCAACTTCTGATGAGAGGAATAAAGAAGAAGGTGCGAATTTTCACTAGAAACAAGAAGAAATTATTTGTATCAATAATTTTTCCTTAAAGTATAGTGAATTACTCTTGTTTTGATGTATTAACCGTCTTTGTACGTCAATCTGTTACCGAGATACAGATGATTTTATCATTCCGGATTCTAAATGGACATAGCTTTATTCCTTTGCCACTAATGTTTAATCCTTTGAACCATGGTGAGTATTCAAATTTCTTCATTACAGCGTAAAATTTGTGTCCTTTGTCCCGTGAGTAGTCATGGTACCATGTATTTGTTGCTTCAGCTTTACGTATTTTTAGGTACTGCAGTGCATCTTTCAGCAAACATGGGTTTCTACTAACCGTGAATGGTCTAGTTAACCCGTTCCTGGCCAGACGATCCGCTATTTCGTTTCCTGCGATGTTCACGTGTGACGGGATCCACTGAAATTTGGTATTCTATCTCTGTGCCGTTTCTAGTATTTGTACAATTACACATTCTCCTTCTCTATCTTCTATGACGTTGTCCAATATCATTAACGATGATTTGGAATCGGTGTAGACTACATAATTGAGCAATTGCTGCCTTTCGATGATCTGCATTGCTTCGGATATCGCTAGTACTTCCGCTGATGTAATGCTTGTTTCTAACGCCAGTTTAATGCTAAACCGTTGTCCAGTATTTTCCACGTAGACTCCGATAGCACATTTGTTCGCATCTTTGGATGCATCCGTAAAAATCATGCTAACCGTCTCCAGTTTCTTCAAATTTGTTTGGCAGGCGTTGTTATGTGCCGTGCATCCGTATTCCACCACGCTTCGAATCAATGCTTCATACAATCGTATTGTCACTTGCGGGTGACTACCATTCTTAATGCCACACAGTACTTTCAACATGTTCTGTCTGTCTCGTAGAATTTCTCCTAACTGCCTGACATGTATTCCGAAACTTAGGGTCCGATGCAAGTGGACTCCCAGATGCTTTATATACCGCACTGTTTCCACATCTTGTCCATTAATCTGGAGCGATAGCTGTTTGTTGTTCGCTTGGAATAGAATAGCCTTCGACTTTTGGGCATTTATTTTAAGGTTTAGATTGTTCGCCTCAGTTTGGAAACGGTCCAGGTATAGTTGAGCTTTGTTGTTAACCTCTGTAAGATTCTTGGCTTTTACTAGGATACCGAAATCATCGGCAAACTGCACTAGCTCGACATCTTCAACCATTATGCTGTGCAATCCAAGCGTATAAATATTGAATAGAGTGGGAGACATGACGTCTCCCTGAGGTAATCCATTGCTCACTATTCTTTCGATGCATCCAGTTCTCATCGTAAGTTGTAACCTACGATTCTTTAGGAAAGATTCAATCTAAATTTGTATTTCATTTGGTACTCTTAAATCGGCCAGTATTTTGCCTAATTTGTCCGTTTTCACTGCGTTGAATGCATTGGACAGGTCGATTGCAACAAGTGCTACCACTTTTCCTTCTCTTTTCGCCTTTTTAATGTTGTTGATGAGATATGCCACACAAGTCGTAGTTGACATGTGACGTCGGAATCCGAATGATTTTGAAGGAAGTATGTTTTTCTCCTCCAGGAAATTCTGTAGCTTTTGGAGAACTGCTGTATTCGCAACTTTTGTGATAGTCGGAACTAGTGATATAGGCCGCTTGCCTTCCGGAGTCGATTGATCTCGACCTGGTTTTGGTACTGGGGCGATTTTAATCACCTTTAGGGTATCGCTTATGGCGCCTCTGTGCCACATGTTGTTGATATCCTTGACGATTGCGTCAGTAGCCTCCGCACTTAGGCTAGATAACGTTTCGTAGGAGATGAGATCCACCCCTGGAGCTGATCTCTTGTTTTTACTTGAGACGATGGTTTTCCATGTTTCCCTGGTGATTAGAGGAAACGCAACAATATTTCCGTAGCTTCCAGTTTGTACCACATTGTGTCCCTCGAAGTGTGTATCTAAGAAGGCCTCAGCAGCCTCTTTGACGTCGAATAATAAGTTGTTCTCCTTTCTTCGCCTTTTGTGACCCGTCATCATTCCCACCTTTTGCCACAATTCTTTGGAAGTAGTGAAAGGGTTTATTTCGTCTGCCAGTCCTTCGAATTTCTGCCTGATTTCTTCCCGCTTAAGCCTCTGGAATATTGCTGCCTTTTTGCCTTCCTCGTACAACAAAGTTGTACCGAAAGGCTATATTTTTTTTAATAACAAGAGATTCTCCTGACTTGATGTTTGGTTTAATACACGTCTTGCCTACGTTTTGTCCCGCCACGCTCGATCAACTTAATCCGATCACGAATACTTCGAAGTTCGACTAGTTTGGAGTTTATCCCGTCTCGTGATTTCTCTGTTCTTACTTATCAGATTTTCCACATGCTTGATATCAGTTAAATCCAAAGCGGAAATGCCTTTCAGAACCTCCTCCCTGTTAATGTACACATGTGATCTGCTCTCTTCACTTTTTCCAAGCACAATTTTTATCACCATGTGATGTCCACCTATGCTCCAATCCGTAAGTGTCCAATTTATTTCTTGATATATATTCGGCGTACAGAAAGTGATATCTACGGCAGTGGATCTCCTATCCGTTTGTACTGGAACAAAGGTGGGCGTCCCATCGTTACATATGATCAGTCGGGCTGAGTCTACTTTTTCTGCCAGGCCTTTTCCCTTGCTATCGCAACGTTCATCTCCCCATGCTTGATGGTGGGCGTTGAAATCGCCTCCAATTACAGCTTTGGGGAATTTATCTGCGAAATCTATGATAGTGTTGATGTCTTTGTTGAAGTCGTCTAGCGTGATGGACGGGCTTATATACACGGATAGAACCATCATATTTTTGGGTAACACTTCAATGCACACAGCCTGGGTCATATCCGATGTAACTGGTAGTTTATGTACTATGTAATTGTAATTAGTCGATAGCAATATCGCTGCTCCACCATATCCATCCGATCTTGAATCGGTGATTGTATGGTATCCGGTTATATTGTACTTGTTGGTATTTGTGTGGTTCTCATTTGTCCAAACCTCTGACAGTATTCCGATGTCTATGCCCTCACTTGTCATTATTCTATGTATTTCAGCCCTATTTTTAGAAAGACTTTGAACATTAGATTGAATTATTTTTAAGTTATTTGAGTTGTTGAATGTGATTTAATTATTCCTAGTTTATACTTCTTGATATCCCTAGTTCTTGATCAGCTTCAGACTGATCATTATTCTGTACTACAATACAACATTGGCTAAGTCGAAATATTTCGTTGTGCATTCGTTAAAATATGCCTTTGCAGCTTCATTACTTCGCAACCTTGCGACGTAATCGGTGTAGAAGCTAATAAGATTTGCGTGACGCTTCTTTCCGCTTTTCTGATTTACGCTTGTGCTTTAGCTTCCATTTTTTCCCGTGTCTGTCTCAGAACGTTTTCCCATTTCTCCTGTTGTCCTACTATGTGCCGATTATTCAAGGCTATACCGACTGTGTTGCTGCTGCCTCTAGCCTCCGATAACAAGCTGTTCCGTTCTTCAGTGGTCTTCAGTGCCTCCGTTACCGAAACATGTTGCTCCCTTGTGTCGCTTCGTTGACGTTTCCCATTCATTTTCGATTTCTGTTGCTCCTTTCGCTCTTTTTCAATTTCAATCGTTGCTTTGATTGCCTTCCTTTCCTGGTTTGATTTAATCCATTCTTCCCTTAGTGGATTCTTCCATTGGAAGCTTCCACTAGTCATGTTTTCAAACGAGTTTGAAACCGTGGGGAACTCATCCAGATGGTTCAGCGGTTCATAGAGATTTTCCGATACGATTGGTATGATTTCCCTCGCTTCCGTGTATGTGATGTTCTTCCTAGCCATGAGCCCTTTGATTTTGGCTTGTCGTTCCCTTTCCGGGCATTTGTTGTCTTTCGATGAATGTTCCGATGAGTTGCAGTTGGCGCATTTGGTCTTATTCTTGCACTGTACATATTCCTCACTTGTGTCGTGTTGCTCAGTGCAATTCTCACACCGCCGACGACCTTTGCAGTTACTCTCTCGATGATTAAATCTCAAGCACTTCCCGCAAACGATAACCCTTTGGTAGAAAGGCCGAACTGTGCTTTTGCAGCAAAAGAGTCGAACTGAATCTGGTAGCTGATTGGCTCGAAATGAGACACTGACTCTCGTTGTAGGTATTTTTTCTGCCGTTCATTTTCGAGACGATCGCGTAACAACAATCCTTCACCAAGCGATATCCAACTTCGAATGGATTCCAGCTTGAAATGGATGATGTCACCGTTTGAAGGCTGGTAAGTGGTCACGGCTCTTTCTCGTTCGTGGCAGCATATACTTATATACAGCAAAAGGTTGCTTGTCCTTCTTCATGTGGCCGGTTTTTGCACGCTTCTAACGCTAATGGCTTGCAAACGTCGCCGGCCTGTCGTCGATGGTCGCGTCCATGCGGTCCGCTCGTTTTTGCTCTTCCGTTGCTTGACGAGTTACGAGCCATTACGAGGGAATCGTACGAGTCCAGCAAATTAATGACCAGCTGAGACACGAGATCTCTGCCCTCCAACTTCGCACCGGCCATTTTGAGTTGCCTTACCAAATCGTCGAACGTCAAGAGGTGGGACGATGCTCCCTCTTTCATCCGTAGGCGACCAAGCTGTTTCCGCAGGAGCGTTTGCCTGGCCACAGACTTCTACGTGAAAACGTCGCTCAAGCTTGAACACATCTCCTTCGCTTTTCCCGAACGACTTCCAGAACCTAATCTGATAGGAATCCAACGGTCAGACTATTCGCTTTCCGATCTTCATCGCCGAACTTAATCTTTCACCAGGTTCCCCCAAACACACGCGACGCGATTCTATCGCTTGGCGACTCCGATTCTGTCGCCGTTGATATGGAAGGGTAAAGGTTCCCCCAAACACACGCGATGCGGCAGTTGCGACGCGATTCTATCGCTTGGCGACAGCGATTCTGTCGTCGGTAATATGGAAGCGTAAATACCAAATTGCTTGCAGCGACCCAACGATGAAATCGCGGCGACTAGTTGTCGCCGTCGCGGCGATGAAATCGCTTAGGTCTGGGGGAGCATTAAATATAAAATTGCTTGCAGCGACCCAACGATGAAATCGCGGCGACTAGTTGTCGCCGTCGCGATGATATCACTTAAGGTGAAGCCAGAGTAAACGCGACGCGACAGTGCAATTTGACAGTTCACTGATAAATACCATGTTTCGCTAGCGTACAACAGCACAGATTTCACGTTAGAGTTGAAAATTCGTATTTTGGTGCGTTTACTTATCTGCCTGTTTTTCCAGATATTTCTTAAACTCGCAATGGCAGTTCTTGCTTTCTTGATCCGTGCGCCTATGTCGATATTGGTACCGCCGTCTGACGACATTTGGCTACCAAGATATTGGAACATTTTCCACTGATTGCCCGGCTACTGTGAAACTGGAAGGGGTCACCGTATTAACTTCCAACGATTTGGTATTGTAGATGAATATGATATTCCTAAACTGCCGTTATACGCATAACTGTCGCATGTATGACGGCAGTACAACAGTTTAGTGTATTCCATGCAAAATGAGATTAATAAGCCGCGCAACACCGGACCATACCGATTTGTCACTCTTCACCATTTGCGCAGACACATTTCAATTGGTCTATGGTCATTTTATCGGATCCGATCGCAGTGATACGATATTGTAATTTATCCGTAGAGAATCTACCTAACATAGATGATGATGTTCTTGTATTCGGCATCTGAAATTTGAACTTGTTCGCATATAAGTTCCTAATATGATACTCTGTGCAGGTACCGTCAAACGGGGTGACTTGCAACAGCGGGGTGACTTGCAACACTTGGGTTTTCCACAAGTTTTTGTTTTTTTACAATAAAAATATACCCAAACATCGACCTATGTCATCACGCATCCCTAGTTTACATTGTATTTGTTGTGCCTAGTTGGTATTTAGGTTTTATTTTTTTTTTTTTTTAATTCTTTATTTAGGTGTTTTTTTAATTCTAGATTAAGTTCAACACCGCGGTATTTAGGTGAAAATATAACTCACTGTTGCTTTTTTGTATTATTTTGTGAAACTGTTTCGTTAATTGAAAGTCGAACGTCGAAAATCGTAAGTTCGTGTAGCAAATTAAAAATAATTTCACCAAAATCGATCCCCTCTCCAGTTACAGTACCTAATTAGGTATGTAATTCCGCAAAAATTATAAAATAATAAAATTGTTTGTTTTTTAAATATCAACTTTTTTGAAATTTGTCCCCCTGCGGGGTGACTTGCAACAGCTGATAAACGATAGTTTATTTTATAAAAACTGCTGATTAAGTTTTTAAACAATTTTTTTTCAAACCAGCATTGATTTTATGTTACAGAATTCCTTTATCATGCAGCGAAACTACAAGAAACCTGCAGGAAGTCGCATGTATCACAAAACAGATAGACATCATAGAGCAAACGGCAATTTTCAAAGTAGGCTCTTTGTGTATCAACAATCGACGAACTTCTTCTTATTGGCATTACATCCCCACACTGGGACAGAGCCGCCTCGCAGCTTAGTGTTCATTAAGCACTTCCACAGTTATTAACTGCGAGGTTTCTAAGCCAGGTTACCATTTTTGCATTCGTATATCATGAGGCTAACACGATGATACTTTTATGCCCAGGGAAGTCGAGACAATTTCCAATCCGAGAATTGCCTAGACCGGCACCGGGAATCGAACCCAGCCACCCTCAGCATGGTCTTGCTTTGTAGCCACGCGTCTTACCGCACGGCTAAGGAGGGCCCAATCGACGAACGGCACTCCCGTATATCCAAAGCGGAAGAAAGAGACAACACAGCATGCGATACTGCTCTGTCTTATGCACGTTTTTCAGTAAAGCTTGACTTCCACCGCTAGGTTCGCTAGCGTTTCAAAATCATGGAAGGACCACATTTCACAGCAAAGATGCCTATATGTTATGTGCATGTATGCTAATTTTTCAAAGAAAACTTTGATTAAGGCAGCGGTAGAAGTTAATAAACAAATTGTTTATCCGGGAAGCTGCTTGGTGGTACGATTTGTCCCTAACAACCTCTAACAACAATTTAACATTATCTCAATACAGAAAACAGTAAAACTAAGACTTACGGTGGTCAAACAGTGTTGAATCCCCAGAAGATCCAACACTTGTGGATGTTTTACTGCTTGCTGCGGAAATGCCTTTTCAGAATAATGATCTTAACATAATCGTGGTAATTTGGATGGTGGGGAAAGAAAGGGAAAACCGTTTTAAAAACAACTATCCAGGGAATGGTGATGGTGCACACCATTCTTAAACCGACATAAAACACTTTCAAACCAATGACTTAAAAATATCAATCGATCCGTTGAAATCGTAAAAAAAATCGGAATGAGTGAAGGGAGATCCCTCAAGTAAGGCCCCTGCATTGACAGAATGATCCAGGATGAAAAATCACTATGATTAAGTTGTTCTAAAACATGTTATGATTGAGTTCGATGAAGTGTTGCAAGTCACCCCGCAGTAGGGGTGGCTTGCAACACCCATCATTTTGATATTATTTTCATATTTTAATTATTGTTATATGTCTGATTATATGTCTAGTCACTAATATTAGGGCACATTAAAAGGATCATGTACTAATAGAATGAATAAATCCTTTTAATTCAGAATTATTGAGAGAGAAACTTGAAAAGTGTTGCAAGTCACCCCGTTTGACGGTATGTCCGTATTGCCCTATAGAGAGTGGATTGGAAAAAAAAAGTTTTATGATAAATTCAGATTTGTATCAGCACAAACATGTGTGCACAATATTCAATTATAACAGATCTTTTGATTGTGGTGCATTTTTAGCCTGCATTTTAATCAGTTTTGTGTCAAAACCTTATTTATGAACTTCAAATCTTATGATAATGCTGGCTATGTAGCAAAAATTACATTTTCAAGTGTATTCCCATGTTTCAATTGCATTTTAATGCGGTTTCCACGTTGAGGCTTATGTGGAGCATTCTCTTGAAGATCATATAACCTTGAGATGATAAAACTTGTCAGTAAGCTCAAATTGAGGGTGGTTCATATTGCCCCGTATGTTCATATTGCCCCTACCCATTTGCTTGCACAAGATTTAGTGTATCAGATCCAATTGATAACAAATCGTATCGGATATAATACTTGCACGCTATAATTGTGGATATCCCACAAAAAAAACGTAGGTATTGATTAATTGATATGAATTCATTTCCTTTCCTTCTACGATCAAAATAACACGAGTCAGTCAAAAAGGCGCTTGGTGCGGCTTCGCTGAACCCCGACCAATTGTTCATTCCAATAATAAAATTAAATTAATGGCTTTCTCGTTTGAGCTAGCAAAACCCGAACCATTTGAATTTGAAGAGTCTTCCGTTAGATAAATTAAATGCAATTATAACATTTACCCATTTATTTAAAACACATTTCTGTTTCATAAACAATTAAAATTATTTGCTTCCGCACTGTGTTTACTTGGACTGTTTGCTTGCCAGATTATATCTTGTCTATCCAACCAAGATGATCTTGCATTTCGTTTGAATCGATTCCTATAAAATTAAATTGCGCTTCGCTATCCATTGAATGGTGTACTTTTATTTTAACATAAAAAAGGAAAAACATCTATCAAGTAAACGGGAACTATTGCCATAACAAAAGAAACGTATATGCATCCGGTAACATTTAGTGCGTCGTTCCGCTCGACGGTGTGTTAACTTCTTGCGTCGTTGATAGTGGCAGGCACCCGCACTTCCAATCCCTGCATTTCCTTCGACAGCACGATCTGACACCCGAGCCGGGAAGTATCGGTCAGCTCGTAGGCCAGGTCCAGCATGTCCAGCTCCTCATCGCCCGGTTTCTCCGGCAGTGCATCGTAATCGGCCTGCGAGAAGATCAGATGGCAAGTGGAACAGGTCAACGTGCCCTCACACGCCCCGAAGCCCTCCAGGTCGATCTGATTGTTGACGATCACATCGAGCAGCGAATCGCCGACCTTGCCCTTGGCTTTTATCCGGTCTCCACTGGCTCGCACAAATGTGACCTCAACCCTGAGGGAGGAAAAAAAATGAAACACGATTAAATGTGAGCGACAATGGTATGAACATTGAGAATTATATAGAGGCAGGCAATCTGCTAGAACGTCACGCTACATAAATATATTTTTATCTTCCACATACGATTGTGGTGTATCAAAAATGACTAAAACTAGCGTAACGTAATTAGGGAATAGACTTTTATTGCGTACAACATCTATACACAAATAATTAATCGATGTTCAGATTGTCTTAGCTGAATACAGAGAAAGGCAATATTTCCACTACATAGTTGGATCAACAAATGTTTGCGCTAATTTCCTGAAATTTATCAAAGCAGTGCGAAAATTATAATGTTTTAATCTTATCAGCTATCAGTGGGTTGCTTCGTGGGCTCTTACTGATTCACTTATCATCTAACAAAGAGTCCATTGATTATCGAACAAATGAGAAATATCAATAATCTTGAATGACCAAGTATGGAAGATTGTTTGTGGATGATGCAGCATTTTTTTAAAGCGAAAACGCCGATTAGATTACTTATCTTAAGCGGAGAGAAATTGCCATATACCTAGGTAAAAGACAAGATAGGGGATTTTTGTTTGTTTTTTACTGGAGTCCGGAAGAGTATATCGACATAATTCGAGTCGTCTTTCAAAGCACCGAGATGTCCTCCAAGCAAAATAGAGGAAGTGGTCGGTACAGTGCTGTGGTAACGATCGATGTTAAGAACGCGTCTAACAGCGCTAACGTACTTATGCAGCATTTTGGAGAGCAAAACGGAGTCCTGGCTTTTGAAACAATCATCGGGCCAAGGTCGATCAGGGTCACGGCTGCCCAAAGGAGTCTTGAGCGTTGGATTTGCTGATGACATAGTCCTGTCGATAATTGATGGGGATCTGAATGAGGTGAAATTATTGACAGCGGAAATGTTCGATACACCTAATCGAAAACTTGATGACTAGGATACATGATGTCACTTGGACAAGCACAGGACATTCATTAGAAAATATATCGAGATTGAAGAGAATAAAACAATTGGAAACTGTCGTGACCGATTCAACCACCGCTCCTAATCGGAGCGATTGCCGCTACCTCCGAACGACAATCAAAGTAGAGAGCAGTTCTACCCGCTCTCTGACTTGATTGTCATCTGGAACTGCTTCCTCCGGCGGCATTTCGACCAGCAGGGGGCGGTGCCACCCGCTTACCCGTCTTGTGTCTCCAGTGTCCAATTTTTGAGTAAATTACTTTGACTAGGTAAAACTGTGATATCCTGTGAACTGAAATATTTACTTTTTGGACATCAAATATATTATTTGGACATGGAAAATGCATATATTTTGGACAGACTCAAGTTTCTCCCGATTTAAAAATGGCTAACTACATCCATTCACATTCATATAAATGCATTTATTTACTTAACTGACATAGATTAAACCAAAAATTTACATTGTTTCGCAATCTTATCAATAGCATTGAAATACAACCCGAAAGTTGGTAATTAATGGTCTATCCATGTACTGTACTGCCCAAGATCGCATATTTGTCCCATATGAATAGGAAATCCAGCAAAGATGGGACTGATATGGGATCATAGGGAAATCAGGAGTGATTCAGTTTCATTCCAAATTTTCGACCACTATTCTAGTTTAAATCTGGAGCCAAATAGAACAAACTCGCTGGTCTCCCCCGCATGTTTTTCAAATTTTCAATTAAATGAAATCATCATGTTGGCACCAAGAAAGGCGCCGTAATTGCAAAGTGGATTGATCCGTAGATAAAATGACGCATTCATACACCAAAACAATTGGAAAATATTTGAATCTCGTGATTCAATCGTGGTTCAAATCTGCAGAAAATAGAACGGAGCGTTATACCAGTTTTATTTTTTTGACATTTGACTGGTATAAAAATGAATCTAGCACAGCTGCTGGGAAAATGAATGTTTCAGATTCATATTCAAACTGACAGCCCCGAACGATTTGAATCACTGCTGATTTTACCCAGTATATCAATTACAATCAAACTTTGGCTGTAAAACCTCAAGATTTCCGTTTGAATCGTGTTTAGGCGCATGTTACGAAGAGTCTTTTAATGCATGTTCTTCTGCATACTTGCGTTCAGCTGGCGCTTTGGTAGAAAGTTTGACATTTTAGATTATTACAGGACGGATTTCAGTGCGTGATTTCTCTTGTTTCGGACCGAAATATTGTGTTCTGCATTGCGCGGCCGGTAAAAAGAGTAGCCATCGAACAAGTAAGTGCAGTGCGTGTTTTAGTCGTCGGGAGATAAAATAAAATATCTATCTTGTGTTCGGTGACTCATGCGCATGTCGCGCGCGGTCGAAAAAAGCGCGTTCTTCAATAGTTTGCTGTAGCCATCGAGCAAGTGAGTACAGAGTGCTGCGCTTCCGTGTGGTCGTCCAAAACGCGAATCTCCTCAGTTTTCATAGGCGTGCATGTTTTAACTTTTAACTCGTATTAGTGTTATTTCCCATCTCATAGATCGCATCGCTTACCAAAGTGAATCCAGATAAATTATCCTTTGTAACTGAAACGATATCCTATCCCAAGACAATCGTAGAGATGCAGAGGTATACTTGGTCTCTAGTAGTCAGTTCCTTCCATTCCTATAGGACCGAAAGGACGTGGCTGGCGCCGTTATTGACTTTAAATATTTGAGCTCCGGAAACGTGTACATTGAGAATGGGTAGCTAATCCCAAGCCCCATTCATAGTGTTCTCTGTACAATTTCGCAAGTTCAGTCAATCACGGAGTAGCAACTACGAATTGTGCGGTCATAATGCTCATGCTCATGCTCAATGTGACGAGTTGCGTAAACAGGACGCACGGCGAAATAGACCATTTTATGAAAATACACCATGAATATAAATCATGATTTCATGATTTATTTTCACGTAACGCAACCAATGCGTTACGATTTGGTTGTTGAGATCGAAAAATAAAAAAAAAAGTTCAACAGGGGTTTTGAACTCAAGTACACCGAGTGAGAGTCCGGCGTGCTACCTTCCAGCCGTTCTCACTTCTTGGGAAGAGAGTGTTCGTAGTATAACCGGTTATGTATTTTGTCGACTATTGAAGATTGCGTAGTACCATGAATAATGTTCCTCAAATCATGAATTACAGTAGCCGTTCGATAACTGCAACGCATTCTAGACGTCAAACGGTTGTCAATCGACGTCAGATGCAATAAAAGTGCATCTAAATGTGCAGCACAATGCAGCTGTCAGTAGGTCTGACATCAGTTTGAAGTTTAGCGGTCCGATAACTGCAAAACTGTTGCAACCATCGAATTGCAGTTAAAAAGCATTGCAGTTAAATGACTTGCAGTTATCGAACGTCTACTGTATAATCATGATTTCATGAACTGGCATGATTCATGATTTCATGATTTTTTATTCATGATTGTGGGTATGCATTTTTTTCCGTGTACAAAGAGGGATGTCACATCTGAACGCGGTTTCGAGGACAATTCCTGCGAATATTGAATCCGACCACTACCTCGTTGCAGTATGCCTGCGTCAAAACTCTCCACGGTGTACAACACGCGTCGAAGTCGGACGCCGCGGCTTAACATTAGGCGGCTTCAAGACGATAGACTAGCCCAAGAATACGCGCAACAGCTGGAAGTGGCACTCCCAACGGAAGAGCAGCTAGGCGCAGCGTCTCTTAAAGATGGCTGGAGAGATGTTCGAGCCGCCATTGGTAGCACCGCTACCGCTGCACTTGGCACGGTGCCCCCGGATCAGAGAAACGACTGGTATGACGAAGAATGTGAGCAGTTAGTAGAAGAGAAGAATGCAGCATGGGCGAGATTGTTGCAACACTGCACGAGGGCGAACGAGGCACGATATAAACAGGCGCGGAACAGACAAAACTCGATTTTCCGAAGGAAAAAGCGTCAGCAGGAAGATCGAGACCGTGAAGAGACGGCGCAACGTGTCACAGCCTGATATGTGTAAGAACCTGAACGGGAACCTTCTTACAAACGAGCGTGAGGTGATCCAAAGGTGGCGGCAGCACTACGAAGAGCACCTGAATGGCGATGTGGCAGACGAAGATGGCGGTATGGTGATGGACCAGAGGGAACGCGCGCAGGACATAATTCTACCGGCTCCGGATCTCCAAGAAATCCAGGAGGAGATTGGCCTGCTGAAGAACAACAAAGCCCCTGGGGTTGACCAACTACCAGGAAAGCTGTATAAACACGGTGGTGAGGCACTGGCTAGAGCGCTGCGCTGGGTCATTACCAAGATTTGGGAGGAGGAAGTTTTGCCGCAGGAATGGATGGAAGGTGTCTTGTGTCCCATCTACAAAAAGGGCGATAAGCTGGATTGTAGCAACAACCGCGCAATCACATTGCTGAACGCCGCCTACAAGGTACTCTCCCAAATTTTATGCCGTCGACTAGCGCCAATTGCAAGGGAGTTCGTGGGGCAGTACCAAGCGGGTTTTATGGGCGAACGCTCCACCACAGACCAGGTGTTCGCCATTCGCCAGGTACTGCAGAAATGCCGCGAATACAACGTGCCCACACATCATCTATTCATCGACTTCAAAGCCGCATATGATCCAATCGATCGGGACCAGCTATGGCAGCTAATGCACGAACACGGATTTCCGGATAAACGGACACGGTTGATCAAAGCGACGATGGATCGGGTGATGTGCGTAGTTCGAGTTTCAGGGGCATTCTCGAGTCCCTTCGAAACCCGCAGAGGGTTACGGCAAGGTGATGGTCTTTCGTGTCTGCTATTCAACATCGCTTTGGAACGGGTAATACGAAGAGCAGGGATTAACACGAGTGGTACAATTTTCAATAAGTCCGTCCAGCTATTTGGCTTCGCCGACGACATAGATATTATGGCACGTAACTTTGAGAAGATGGAGGAAGCCTACATCAGACTGAAGAGGGAAGCCAAGCGAATCGTACTAGTCATCAACACGTCGAAGACGAAGTACATGATAGGAAGAGGTTCAAGAGAAGACAATGTGAGCCACCCACCGCGAGTTTGCATCGGTGGTGACGAAATCGAGGTGGTAGAAGAATTTGTGTACTTGGGCTCACTGGTGACTGCCGAAAATGATACCAGCAGAGAAATTCGGAGACGCATAGTAGCTGGAAATCGTACGTACTTTGGACTCCGCAAGACGCTCCGATCGAATAGAGTTCGCCGCCGTACCAAACTGACTATCTACAAAACGCTCATTAGTGTTGAAAAGCAACATAATGTACATCGTAGCAACATTGCCGTAGAGCGGTGTAACATAGTTACCTTGTTGTGTTAAATAAATAAAATTTTCATTCTCTGTTCTTAACTCACTGAAACAAGACGTGTTTCATTTCCGTCCATCTGCATAACTCTGTCAGGTTATGGGCTCAAAGTAGTGAGGCGGATACTGGAGTATTATAGAAAGCGAGAAATTTTAAAAGCGAAGCAGTTGTTACATTTTGATGGAGTGGGGAAGAATTCCAAAACTCAACAGTTCCAACTTACCAGTCGTGGTCGTTTGCGGTTTAAGCGCTGCTGAGACGGGAACAATTATGGAAATATGTCGACCCAGGGACAGCACCGGCTGAAGTAACCGAAACGTGGACCAATGGCGATGAAAAGGCACTGGCAACAATTCATTTAACTTTGGAAGAAAGCCAGTATAGCATTATCCAACATAAAACGACGGCAAAAATCGACATAGACTACATTGAAGGAACACCACAATAGAGCATCGCTGGGACAGAAGGTAACTCTCTTGAAGCAAATTACGAATCAGAACTATCGAGTTGGAGAAAGCATGGAAATGTATTTAGAAGATATTCTGAAGAATTACGCGCGATTGGAGAGCTCTGGATTCAAAATGCAAGAATGTCTCAAGGTCGCCTTAATTCTTCGAGGACTTCCAGATTCATTCAATCCTCTGACGACAGCTTTAGAAGCTCGCAACGAAGACGATCTCAAACTAGAAATGGTGAAAATTAAACTAATTTATGAAGCCGAAAAGCAGTCGAAACAGAGAGGAGGAATAGAAGAACAAGCCTTGAAGATCGCGGGTAGAGGTAAGCAGCTAACATCAATATCCTGCTACTTTTGTGGAATGCAAGGTCACCGGAAGAAAGAATGCAAAGCGTTTCTTGCGGAGCAACATTCAAATGAAAAACATAAGAAAAAGTATCAGAAAGAAAAAGCAAAAACGGTTCGAGAAAACGATCGCAGCAAAGCCTTTACTTTTATGGTCCGGAACTGTGGTAATCCAACGAAATCCTGGATAGTGGACTCGAGTGCGACTTCCCACTTGGCAAGCGATGAAGAACTATTTCAGCGATTGGATAGATCAGCACGACCTGTGATTTCTTCTGCCGATGGAAAACTGATTCGTACCGCCGGAATGGTTGATTGTTTGATTCAATGCATGAATAACAGAGGTGAAGTAATTAAAGTCACGTTGACAGAAGCAAGGATGTTATCGATCATTTAGTAATCTGCATTCGATCATTTAGTAGTTTTCCAATAACTCATTCCAGAGGCTAAATTTCAAAATGTGTTGTATGGTGGACTTTCAGTGCAAAGGTTTATCTACAACTCTGCCTAACAGTTCGTAGTTTGAATTTCACTAGTAACGGTGCTATAGCGCTAATAGCAGTAACTTAGACAAAATGATTGCATATTTTGTTATCATTTAGTAACGTAACGCTTTTAGCAGTGGAATTCGAACATCGACGTGTTAAGAAAAGTTGTGAAAAAACCTTCGCACTAAAAGCCCACCATACAACACATTTTGAAATTTAGCCTCTGGAATGAGTTATTGGAAAACTACTAAATGATCGAATGCAGATTACTAAATGATCGATAACATCCTTGCTTCTGTCAACGTGACTTTAATTACTTCACCTCTGTTATTCATGCATTGAATCAAACAATCAACCATTCCGGCGGTACGAATCAGTTTTCCATCGGCAGAAGAAATCACAGGTCGTGCTGATCTATCCAATCGCTGAAATAGTTCTTCATCGCTTGCCAAGTGGGAAGTCGCACTCGAGTCTGGAATGAGTTACTTACAATCTACTAAATGATCGAACGCAGATTACTAAATGATTGATAACATCCTTGGACAGAAGTTATCTACGCACCGGAACTTGAAGGAAATCTTATTTCTGTGACCAAACTGGCGAAAAAAGGTGTACGTGCAGTCAGTGGCGTAGCCAGAAAATTGGTTTGGGGGGGTTTTCTGAACATTTCTTTCCTAGCAAAAAAAATGTTCTTCTAAAAATTTCGTCTCTTGGGGGGGGGGGGGGGTTATGTCCAAATCCCCCCCGTGGCTACGCCACTGCGTGGAGTATTTGATGCTGAAAAGTGCAGTATGTTTTTTAAAGGGGAAGAAATCGCGACAGCAGATCGAATCATTGGTTTGTACCGGTTAAACACGGTGGATGAAGCGCGATCCAAGTTGATAGGAAATCGTCAGCATAATAAGGATTGTCAACATTTGTGGCACCGGCGACTTGGACACAGAGATCCGGATGTTCTTGCAGAAATCGATCGAAAAAAACTTGGTATCTGGTATGAAAGTGAGAAATTGCCCAGCCAACACAAAATCGCATATGTTAGCGAATAAGTGTACAAGGTGGAGGCGATATAGGCGCATTCCCCCATTTGACTGCATTCAAAGTGTACGTATATGGCCTCCACTTTATACTCTTATTCACTATGATATACGATCTTGTGTTTGCTGGGTGCGGAATACGAATGCCATGTGAATCATGTATCGAAGGGAAGATGGCAAGGCCGGCGTTTCCATCGGTTGCTGTGAAGACTACAAAGGATGTTTTGGATATCGTACACACTGATGTGAGTGGCCCAATGACGAAAACTTCAGGTGGATGCAGATACTATCTAACCATGATCGACGACCACAGCCGCTACACAATTGTATATTTTCTGAAAGAAAAGTCCGAAGTTGTTGAGAATCAGTTCCATAAAAAACCGAAGATCATCCGATCGGATAGAGGTGGCGAGTATATAAGCCACAAACTTAGGCAATTCTACGCTGAAGAAGGTATTAAGGCAGAATACACGGCTGGATATGCCCCTCAACAAAATGGTGTGGCAGAACGAAAAAATAGAAGCTTGAACGAAATGGAACTTTGCATGCTTTTAGACGCTGGGCTGCCAAGAAGGTTTTGGGCGGAAGCTGTGAATACGGCTGCATATTTGCAAAATAGGCTGGCTACGAAAGCAATTGACGTTACACCCTTTGAAACCTGGTTTGGCAGGAAACCTGATTTCAGCCATCTCAAAGTTTTTGGATGTCAGGCATACATGTGGAAGCCTCAACAAAAGCGCAAGAAGTTCGAACCCAAAGCCATCAAGCTGACGTTTGTTGGATATGCAAATGAAAGCAAGGCGTATAGATTACTCAACACTACTTCAGGAGAAATTTCAATTAGCCGGGATGTGAAGTTCCTTGAAAATAATGATGAAGCGATAAAGGAACCTACTGAATTCACTGACGAATCGATCAATACTGATGGAGAAGTTCAAGTACGATTGCTAGATGAAGTAGATGTCGAACTAGGTAATGAGATACGTGATGAATTGGATGATTCAGTGCAATTTTACGAGGCCGAAGGCGGAGAAGTAACAAATGAACCTAACGAAATGAGCAATGTGGATCATCATGCAAATGAAGAACAATGTATTGAACCTGTTACAGTACGCCGATCCACTCGAATGAATATTGGAGTACCACCTGGAAGATATACGGAGTCAATTAGCATAGCAGTTCATCAGGCAGAACCTAAAACTTTTACAGAAGCAGTATCCTGTTCTGAACAAGAAGAGTGGAAAGCTGCAATGAAAGAAGAGATGATATCACACCAAGAGAACGGAACTTGGGAGATCACCAAACTACCTCCAGGACGCAAAGCCATAGGTTGCAAATATAAGCGAAAGGGTATATAAGCGAAAGCTGGACGAGACTGGTCAAATAGCAAGATATAAAGCCAAGCTGGTAGTTCAAGGTTTTTCTCAAAAATTTGGCACGGACTATGATCTTGTATTCGCTCCTGTAATAAAGCAAGCAACTTTTCGAGCTGTTTTAACACTGGCTAGTAGGGATCGGATGCTGGTGCGTCATGTAGACATCAAAACGGCATACCTGTATGGAAAGTTGCAGGAGGAGATCTACATGAAACAACCTCCAGGTTTCAAGATTGATGATACAAGTAAGATGTGCAAACTACGACGCAACATATATGGACTCAAACAAGCGGCAAGAGTATGAAACCACAAGATTGATGGATTTAAAAAAAAAATGGGATTTCGTAGCTCAACTGTGGATCCCTGCCTATACGTTAGACGAACGAAGATTACCAAGATGTACCTTCTCATATACGTAGATGACATTGTAATTGTGGTTCAAAGCGAAGCTGAGTATCAAGCCTTGGTAGCAGCATTTCAAGGAGAATTTAAAGTAACAGCGCTTGGAGATTTACTTTTTTTTTCTTGGAATACAATACAGGTTAAAAAGAGAGAAGGAAGATACACATTGAATCAAAAAGGCTATATTTCAAAAATTTTGTCCCGTTTCCGAATGGAGAATTGCAAGCCCTCGAAAATTCCCATGACAACCAGCTTTCTACAACAAAAGGAGGAGAATATACTTGAAAATCAAGAAGAGTACCAGAACGTGATTGGGTAATGGGTGTTTGTTGTATATCGCTGTCAATACTAGGCCTGACGTAGCAATCGCAACATCTATTCTTGGAAGGCGAGTATCTAAACCAACCACAGCCGATTAGAATGAAGCAAAAAGAATACTTCGAAATCTCAAGGGCACTGCAGAACACGAACTGTATTTAGGCGGAGGGCCATCATATAAAATGGAGTGTTACGTAGACGCAGATTGGGCCGGAGAAGTCGGAGACCGTAAATCAAACACTGGATACATATTTAAGCTCGGAGGTGGACTTGTTCATTGGCGATGTAGCAAACAGACAAGTGTTTCATTGTCAAGTACTGAGGCGGAATACATCACACTTGCAGAATGTCTTCAGGAATTGCAATGGATGCGACAGCTGATGGAAGATCTAGGCGAACCGTTGAAGTTACCCGTGCGTGTAAATGAAGATAACCAAAGCTGCATAGCTCTTACTATTGCAGACAGAATTACACGAAAATCACAACATATTGATACAAAATACTGCTTTGTCAAGGACCTTGTGAAGAAGGAAATAGTTAACCAACGGACAAAATGGAGGCAGACCTTCTAACAAAACCTTTAGGAGCAGTTAAACTAAAGCAACTAAGAGAAGCAATTGGTGTACGATTAGTCAATGTTGAGGAGGAGTGTTGAAGAGCAACATAATGTACATCGTAGCAACATAGCAACATTGCCGTAGAGCGGTGTAACATAGTTACCTTGTTGTGTTAAATAAATAAAATTTTCATTCTCTGTTCTTAACTCACTGGAACAAGACGTGTTTCATTTCCGTCCACCTGCATGACTCTATCAATTAGACCGGTAGTCCTCTACGGACACGAGACCTGGACGATGCTCGAAAGGAAAATGTGACGTACCATCTATGGTGGGGTGCAGATGGTGGACGGTACGTGGAGGAGGCGACTGAACCACGAGTTGCATCAGCTGTTGGGAGAACCATCCATCGTTCACACGTAGCCAGAATGTCGGACAGTAATCCGGTGAAAATGGTTCTCGACAACGATACGACGGGAACTAAAGGCGAGGTGCACAGCGGGCAAGGTGCATCGATCAGGTGAAGGACGATTTGCGGACCTTCCGCAGACTGCGTGGTTGGCAAAGTGCATGACCGAGCTGAATGGAGAAGACTTTTATGTGCAGCACAGGCCACTCCGTTCTTAGTCTGGTAATAAATAAATAACCCTTTTAACCCTTTATAAGGCAGTGGCAACTATATTGCCACCAACAAATTATATTTTTTTCTATTTATTAACAAGTGGTGGCTTTATTTGCTTCCTAGTAACACCCCAGATGAATTTGAGTCTAAAAAAATAAAAATGTCAATTTGAGAACAGTTTTTTTACGAACAGATCGTAAGTTTCGAGTAGAAGAAGGATTTTCAGTTATAATTCGTTAAAAAAACCACAAAGATATATTGTTGGTATTATTTATTATTTTTTTTATCTCCTGTGTTAGATTATTGGATTTTTGACGAAATTGTGTTTTTCCCTTAAGAAAAAAGGCCAAAACATTTTTTTTTCACTTATAATGCGTTTTCCGACTAGGACTCTTCACAAAAAAAAATGTAACGTGCCTTGATTTGACTGGTTTTACGTAAAACCTATTTTTTTTTTTAAATCTTTTATTTATTTTTGTTGTTGCCTGTTTTCCCGCTTACCGGGCAGTGGCAACTATATTGCCACCAATGTTGTCCCGCTTTCCGGGCAGTGGCAACTATATTGCCACCAATTTTCAATATTTTTGAACTGTTTAATGTATAACAAACATACATTTGAGTTTAATACCATGTCAACATTGTGTCCTATTGTTGTTTTTGTCAATTCATTGTTTAGATTCGTCTGCCTTATAAAGGGTTAACATACAAAATCCTTCGTATCTTAGATTTAGATTTGATACCCAGTACCGTCTAAAGTCACTAAATAGTATCTAGTGACTAGTATCGTGCGTCTCGTAAAAAGCAATCAATTTTGCATATATATCAAAAATAAACATTTTTAAGTATATTTGTATCCCAGAACTGATTGCGATTTTCACAGGACAATCATAAAAATTGCCAATAGTCAAATTAAAGGGTAGCTCACATTGCCCCTCTTTTTCCTAATATCCCTCAATGGGTTAGATGCATTTTTTTTATTTTGTAATTGTAATCTTATTGAGTACGATAATCTACTGGCATTTATTATTTACGACCTATGATTGTTCAATTGTCAACCAAACGATAAAGAAATTACATTCTGCTACAGATATCCAAATAAAAGCCATTATCAAATAGGTATATACTTCGCGAGGTGTTATTTACTAACCACTTCGCCTCCATTCCAATATTTGTGAATTATACGGCAACCTTGAAGGCGAATAACATTTGAACTGATAAAGAGGAGTTACCGTTCTCGCAATCAGTGATATGCCATACTTGAAGATTTCGTGATAAGAAGATACATATACGTATGTTATGGCGATCTCCGTTCCATCTTTTTCATTGGCAAAATGTCAAACGAATAGCAATTTACGTAAATTTTAGCGATCACCTACGTGATCAAAACTAAACTCCACCACATATAAACTCTTTCCATCTTCGAAGCAAAAAGCTCGGTACCGAAATTTCGTAACTCATTTCCACGCTCGCTAACACATAAGCGACGTCGACCCAAAAACCGTGTAAGCACTAACCTCTTCCTGGGTCTTTTCGTGCTCCAAGTGCCTCCGACAACAGCCGCATAGGTATAGCGAGCAGAAGCGGTGGTAAACAATGCAATGTCGATTGCAACACAGAAAAGAGTATGCACTTACTCTTCGTTTTGCAGCTTCGGCTGGGATGTGGACAAACTTCTGGAGACGCTCTGGATCAGACGCATTTGTTGGAACGTGATTATATTGCTGATGGCACGGTTGCTGCTAGCTCCAACAGCATCCATCAAACAGGTTTTGGCCAGACTCTTCCTAATTATTTGCTGAGTGGTACGTGATGTAATCAACTTGAACATTTTCTCGACGAGGAAGTTTACTTTCACTTGGAACGATATTTTGCTTAGGAACACTTTGCTACAGGAATCTACCAACAAGCACAACTAACAGAGCATCGCTTCCGGGTTCTAGACGACTCCACTTTAGCTCAGCCAAGTTCTTTTTTTCGCACACGCCTTTAAATAAAATACACAACTGACTATGCTCAGGTTTGTACGATAGACTCAGTGGCCCAGACCCCCAAACCGTGCGAGCCGAACGAAGATCAAAATTTGACATATGAGCATGCATGATAAAATTAGTGCAAGAGCTGCGAGCACCAAAAATATATCCCGCCCGTTATAATTAAATACGAGAGCAAAGTTAGCTCTTATTTCCAGACAAGGGGTCGTTTAAAATTTACGTTAGATACAAATTCAGCGAATAGAGTGACGATTAATCGTGTGGCACACGCACACTACCCAATTAACCGAGCAATTAACCACTGAGCCGTTAAAAATGACATTAATTCGGTTCTATAGTCGCATTAAAGTCATGTGCAACGACCAACGAGGGAATTTGCTGACAGATAAAACTGAAGTGGCTGCCAGGTGGAAGCAACACTTCGAGACTTTGTTGAATGGAGGAGGTGACGGTGCATCGCACTGTAAACCTGACAATACTCTTTAAAGAGTAAAATACACCCATTATTTTTGTATGTATGAAACTGTCAAAATAATGGGTAATTCTTTTTTTAGGATACACTGTGAATCGACAATACCCATTAAAGAGTGAAAAGGACCCATTATTTACTGATATATGAAACTGTCAAAATAATGGGTACTTTTATTTTTTTGATAATGTGTATTTTTCCTCCATTTCAAAGTTTAAAGTTACTACCCATTAATGGGTGAAAATCAACTTGATCACATTGTTGACAGATACAATGGCAGCAAAAAGAATCTCGAGAGATTTTGTTGTGAGTATTACTTTCATTTTAATTAAGCATTTATAATGAAATTAAATTCAAACTATTTGCTAACAGCTCATGCGGACATCGTCACCGGAAAACAAAAAGGAAGCAGATGGCCATAAACTCAGGGTGCCGCCATAAAAGTCGGATCTTCGGTTGCAACTACGCCGGCTCGGATGTTCCGGAAAGAATGGAACTCAGCATGTTCATAAGAACTAACGAAGCTATCGAAGGAACCGGTCTGTTTGTGTGTATCCGCGGAAGACTATATATATATATCCACTAGAAGGGTACAACGGGATGGCAAAGTTTTGATCAAAAGCTGGAAAACACAATAATTATTCTTGTACGATACGGCATATTTCATTTATATTTATAGTGTGCATATATGTTTTATTTGGAATAAAAACTTTGCGAATAACCATGTCCACCGCTCAATTATTAAATTATACATTTTATTATGTCAGCGAATGCTTTTTTTAAATAATAAAGAGTAATTTTTACACATTTTCCTGCAAAACTTTCCGCGGGTAATGGGTAAAAACTACTCGCTAATTTGACGTATGAGTGGTTTACTCATTAATGAGTAAACGCTGTTTACTCTTTTAATGAGTTGAACTATTTAACTTCATAATGGGTACTATTTTACCCATTAAAGAGTACTTTGTTGGCACAGTGTAATGTGTATTTAGTGCCCATTATCAAGTTCCATGTTTTTACTCATTATTGAGTGAAAATCAAGTTGAAATAATAATGAACAAACATTCGAAGATGCTGATGGCGGAGGAGGTAACAATTCTTCTATTTATTTTTGGTAAATATCTTATAAATTTTGTCTATTGCAGCCCAGGGATCTATAATGTTATCCGCAAACAATAAAGTAGCCTTCAACAAGCCCTAATTCCGACAACCGGCATAAATGCAGTAGTTCTTGGTGCAGCTTGTGGTATTTCGCTGATAGGGAAGACAAAGACGTTTCTCGGCAATAAGGAAAGCCTTCCAGCGTTGGTCCCGAAGCAACTATTGGTATTCTACCGGATATCGGGAAGACGTAGACGGTGGTCGGTTAAGGGATGCCTTAGATTTCGCGATTGGCTCTGGACGCAGGTGCTGCTATTGCTCTGGACATCGAGACGCCGAATAAGTTTATCTGCTCCGGTAGAAATACCTAAAACTCCGCCCGTTAGCTGAGTTCTTTCGATCAAGGATTGACCATAAATATATACAAGAAAGAACAAGAGAAGCATTGGCGCTTTTGCCCGAACATTTACATTTAATTTATTGTTAATTATGTTTTCATCATGTGCAATAATAAAGATTTTTCATTAAAAATAATAAATCGCCTAATTGCTTGCATAAGATTTATACTAAATTTCAACTAGCTTTTCAAAATAATAAAGAGTAAAATATACCCGTTTTTTTCAAAAATAGTGCCCTGGATAATGGGTAAAAAACACCCCTGAATTTGACGTAAAGGGCCTTTACCCATTAATGAGTAAACGCTGTTTACTCTTTTAATGAGTTGAACTATTTAACTTCATAATGAGTACTTTTTCACCCATTAAAGAGTACTTTGGTGGCACCGCGGTGAACAGAATAAATCAAGACAAAATTTTCAAAACGACTTATCTGCTTTTGTAAACAAAGATTCAAACGACGATTTGACGAATCTGATAGCTCTCCCACGCAAACTAATACCATCAATAGGTAGCTGAATGTTTCCGCTACCTGTTAATGGTGGTGGCTTGCGTGTTGGTGGGAGAGCTATCAGATTCGTCAAATCGTCGTTTGAATCTTTGTTTACAAAAGCAGATAAGTCGTTTTGAAAATTTTGTCTTGAAATATTAGCTACGATGGACAAGCTGTGGAGTCACCTACACTAGATGAGGTTAAAAAAGCTGTTAAAGAGCTGAAAAACAATAAGGCTGCGAGGAAGGACCAGCTCCCGGCTGAACTTCTCAAACATGGCAGTGGGCAGCTTTATGAAGTTCTGCACCATATTATGTCGAAAATACGGGAAGACGAGGAAATGCCCGCTAGCTGGTTGGACGGCCTCATTTGCCCTCTCTTTAAGAAAGGGCACAGACTGGAGTGCGCCAATTACCGAGGAATAACCCTCGTTAATTCGGCGTACAAAATTATGTCCCGTTTTCTGTTCAACAGATTGAGACCGCTTGAAGAGTCCTTCGTCGGCGAATACCAAGCAGGTTTTCGTGAGGGCCGATCAACGACGGATCAAATGTTTACCCTGAGACAAATCTCGCTTAACTTTTCAAAAGCTCCTAAGTAACATTTTTTTCATGAATTAATTTGAATAGTGCAATCAATAGCTTTCATGTTGTTCTGTTGATTGCTATTCAAATTAATTCATGAAAAAAATGTTACTTAGGTCCTTTTGAAAAGTTAAGCGAGAAATCCTTGATAAATTCCGGGAGTATTATGCATCTCGAGATAAAATAGAATACTGCGGCTTCCTGCTGGTTGCTTTTCAGGTAATCGCAACGGTCATTAAGCACAACAGAGACAATGAAAATCTCACCCACCGTATGCACTTGCCATGATAAACACTCTCCATGTTCTTATGTCGTTTTCGGTTTTAAACCTGGGTCAGGTCCGACCCCGACTCTGAATAACCGAACGAAAAACGAATCGGGATCGAGTCAGTATGATGGTGTTAGTGAGATCTCAAGCCCTATCATCTGTTTTGTTTTCAATTCGCACTGCCAGCTGATAGGCAGAAATATAAATATTTTATCAGATTTTATACAGATTTTATCTTTTGAATTTTGTTATTAGTGTTATTTTGTTTCTTATTATATAAATTGAATGGGGAAATCAGATTTTTCTTCTGTTAATTGTTTATTTTAACAATGACAGTTAATCCATCAATAAACTTATGTGATTAGAAGCTTGTGATGAATGGCGACGACAATGTAGATTGCCGTGAAGGAATTTTGGCGCTCTGGAACATTTCCGGTAATTATGCCAATCCGTGTTTCCCGATAAACTGTTATACTGATTCTAAGTGGCGTTCTGGATAACAGTGATTGTGTTACATTTGAATTATCAATTATGCCATTCAAATGTAATAGAACAAGAAAATATGGAAACACTTTGTAAAAAATCCAATAGACAATTTATTGAGATAAAAGGCCCCAATTTTATTTTAAAACAAAGAATCAAATCGCACAAGAGTTGACTAACATTTTTGTATTTTCCTCCCAAGAGGGGATCCTTTGGAATAAACCGTGATTTCGCCAAAACTGCAAAAACCAAATCTCGGGTACTTATTCAAAAGGACGTATGTGATTTTGTTAACAAAGATTAGAACGTCGATTTGTCCAATCTGAAAGCACTCCCACGCAAACCATCACAACAGACAGGTAGGGGAAGCCTTCGGCTACCTGTTGGTGGTGCTGGTTTGCGTGGGAGGGCCATCAGATTGGACAAATCGACGTTTGAATCTTTGTTTACAAAATCACATACGTCCTTTTGAATAAGTGCCCGAGAAATATACAAGAAAGGCAAATAATTTTTCTCTACATAATTTTCCACTACATAACAGGAGATTCAACATAATAAATATCAACGGGGTAAAATATGTTTTTGTCGGTTTTTTTAACGAATTACAACTAAAAATCCTTCTTCCACTCTAAAATTATGCTCAATTCGTATAAAACTGTTCCTTAATTTACATTTGAATTTATTTTCTGGCCAAGTATCATCTGGAGTGTTACTAGGTAGCAAATATACCCTCTGCAAGGTGAATAATTAATAAAACTATTGTAAATAATCAGAAAAACGTATCATTTGTTGATGGCAATATAGTTATCACTGCCATAAGGGTTAATACATTATTTTTATATTCTTCAAATCCTTAACCTTAAACAAATTATTCACAGAGCTGCAATAACGAATAAAATAATGGTATGAACATTTTGGTATAAATAATAATCCGATACGCCGGTACGCTATTTTCCCATTGAGAGAACAATTATACCATTGACGAATACATAGACCGAAATGTCCGGTACAAAGCCATCAGAAAATCGGGCACCATGTCTTCTTCTTCATTTTGAAGAAAATACCCCTCGTGGGTGACGAATTACCCCAGCAAGGAAGGTTACTCTAACTTTAGCATAATGTGCACCTAACCTGTGAGATAGTTACACTAACATGCTCTCTAACGGTTAGGGTAAAGTGAGGCTAAAGTTACGCTAGAATGACACACTTTTGTTAGGTATGTTTATGCTTGGTGCATAATTCCATCTAACCTGTTACACTCACGTTACATCAACGTTAGATATGTTTCGCTTTGGGCGATTAGGCAGCGGTTAGGGTTGTTTTAAAAGGGATTTCATGTTGATTTATTTACACCCAGCTGTCATCGGAGGCAGAATATATATGTACTAGTAAAGTACATATACATAACTGCCTCGAATGGCAGTTGGATGTAAATAAGTTATCGATAAAGAAAAGGATCATGGAAAATTATATATTTAGCAACTAAATAGTACGGAACCCCTACAATTTTTACAGCGTTTTGAATTTTCGACAGAACATCCGTGCTGTCCCGAGGCCAAGTTCCGTTCCGGTGCAGCTTGCGGGCAGTTGCCGCAGGAGAATAGTTAGTGAAAGTGCACATCTATGACACAGCTTGTGTCGATGTTGAGGATCCCACGATCCATCCAGCAACCCGGATACGATCGCATTCCAGTACGCAATACAAATCTCGGATCATCGGATGCTGCACTTGAGGTGGTTCAGGCGTAACCCGTAGTCCACGACCGGCAAGCAGATGGATCCACAGCATTCCGGATATTCGATTGCGCCAACCACTGTAAAAGCAAAACAAATAATTATTTCATAGTTACTAATTTGTTAACAAGTTCCGTCTCACCTGTCTTATCCAGTTTGAGCTTGGAATACTCGGCCGGGTTGATGTCGATCGGATAGTGGGTGCGTGGCAATGTTGTGCTCGATGTAGGTGCCGGGCTCTGATGGCCGGTGAGGGCTGCTATTGCCGATGCTGGTGCGCCACCCGGACCAGCTTGAGTCATTTTCAGCAGCTGTCGCATACGCCGGACACTTGGCGAACGAATTGACGACGGCCCAATATGTTGCGAGGTCATAGACCGTACCGGCGGTGAATATATGAAGGTACCACCGGCTGCTGAAGATGTTTTCGGTGTTCTTAAGGTCCATGGACTGGCGGCCAAACGCTGGCGAAGATCTCTAGGCTCTCTTCAGATGGGCAGTGAGTACTTGGGAGCTGAAAGGATTTCATCGCTTTCGTCCTGCAGACGGTCAGCTACACGGCTCTGGAGACCCATACATGCCCCGGGTCGAACGCGCGGGATTGAGTTAAAGTTGGCAAATTCTGGACCACCTCCAAGGGTTTGAGTGCTGTCTCGAGCTTTCGTGTATGCCATGGCCGGGTGGGCCACGATCCGATGATGGCTTCCGTATCGCTCGAGTAATCCAACGCCGGTCGGTTCATCGGTTGCTGCGCTTCATACGTTTCACACATGGCCCGTAGTCCATGACCGTAAGCAGATGGATCCACAGCATTCCGGATATTCCGATTGCGTCAATCACTGTTAGAAGAAAAGCAAAACAAATAATTAATTCATAGTAACTAATTTGTTAACATGTTCCGTCTCACCTGTCTTATCTAGCTTGAGCTTAGAATACTCGGCCGGGTTGATGTCGATCGGGTTGTGGGTGCGGGGCAGTTTTGTGCTCGGTGTAGGTGCCGGGCTCTGATGGACGGTGAGGGCTGCCAATGCCGATCCTGGTGCGCCACCGGACCAGCTTGAGTCATTTTCAGCAGCTGTCGCATACGCCGGACACTTGGCGAACGAATTGACGACGGCCCAATATGTTGCGAGAACATAGACCGTACCGGCAATGAATATATGAAGGTATCACCGGCTGCTGAAGATGTTTTCGGAATCTTAAGACCGATGGACTGGCGGTCAAACGCTGGCGAAGATCTCGAGGCTCCCTTCAGATGGGCAGTGAGTACTTGGGAGCTGAAAGGTTTCCGTCGTTTTCGTCCTGCAGACGGTCAGCGATACGGCTCCGGAGACCCATACGGGACCCGGGTCGATTCAAATCTCGGATCAATGGTTGCTGCCCTTGAGACGGTTTCGACGTGGCCCGTAGTCCACGACCGGCAAGCAGATGGATCCACAGCATTCCGGACATTCGATTGCGTCAACCACTGTTAGAAGAAAAGCAAAACAAATAATTTTTTCATAGTTACTAATTTGTTAACAAGTTCCGTCTTACCTGTCTTATCAAGCTTGAGCTTAGTATACTCGGCCGGGTTGATGTCGATCGGGTTGTGGGTGCGGATCAGTTTTGTGCTCGGTGTAGGTGCCGGGCTCTGATGGACGGTGAGGGCTACTATTGCCGATCCTGGTGCGTCACCCGGACCAGCTTGAGTCATTTTTAGCAGCTGTCGCATACGCCGGACACTTGGCGAACGAATTGACGACGGCCCAATATGTTGCGAGGACATAGACCGTACCGGCAGTGAGTATATGAAGGTACCACCGGCTGCTGAAGATGTTTTCGGTGTTCTTAAGATCTATGGACTGGCGGTGAACCGCTGGTGAAGATCTCTAGGCTCCCTTCAGATGGGCAGTGAGTACTTGGGAGCTGAAAGGATTTCGTCGCTTTCGTCCTGCAGACGGTCAGCTACACGGCTCTGGAGACCCATACATGCCCCGGGTCGATCGCGCGGGATTGAGTTAAAGTTGGCAATTTCTGGACCACTTCCAAGGGTTTGAGTGCTGTCTCGAGCTTTCGTGTTTGCCATGGCCGGGTGGGCCGCGATCGGATGGTAGCTTCTGTATCGCTGGAGTAATCCAATGCCGGTCGGATCATCGGTTGCTGCGCTTCATACGTTTCACACATGCTCGGAGTCCATGACCGGTAAGCAGATGGATCCATAGCATTCCGGATATTCGATTGCGTCAAACACTGTTAGAAGAAAAGCAAAACAAATAGTTAATTCATAGTTACTAATTTGTTAACATGTTCCGTCTCACCTGTCTTATCTAGCTTGAGCTTAGAATACTCGGCCGGGTTGATGTCGATCGGGTGGTGGCTGCGGGGCTGTTTTGTGCTCGGTGTAGGTGCCGGGCTCTGATGGCCGGTGAGGGCTGCCATTGCCGTTCCTGATACGTCACCCGGACCAGCTTGAGTCATTTTCAGCAGCTGTCGCATACGCCGGACACTTGGCGAACGAATTGACGACGGCCCAATATGTTGCGAGGATATAGACCGTACCGGCAGTGAATACATGAAAGTACCACCAGCTGCTGAAGATGTTTTCGGTGTTCTTAAGTACGTCATGTATGTTTTCAGCGGAACAAGAGAACCGATGCACTCGCTTCTTATTTAGGATGTCGCGTGAGGCTCGCTGTTCACAGATGGCAGAACTGCTGGGTACTCGTCGCAAGCTAAGCTCGATATTAATCCGAGGTAAAGATCGATGGACTGGCGGTCAAACGCTGGTGATGATCTCGAGGATCCCTTCAGTTGGGCTGTGAGTACTTGGGAGCTGAAAGGTTTCCGTCGTTTTCGCCCTGCAGATGGTCAGCTACACGGCGTCGATCGCGCGGGATTGAGTTACAATTCTGGACCACCTCCAAGGGTTTGAGTGCTCACGTGTGTACCATGGCCGGGTGGGCCACGTGGCTTCCATATCGCTGGAGTAATCTAACGCCGGATGGAGCTCCTTTGGAGGGATCCAGTCGCGCCCAGCCCAGTGGCGATGGACTGTATTTCGGTGTACGCGATGGCAGAGGAGGTTCGTAACGTCAGCGGTCAAATGTGCCGCCGGCAATGGGAGCTGCTTGGACAAGGTCGGATTATAGGCTAGACCGTAACAGTGCGTGTCTCCCGAGTGATTGGTGGTCTGCGTTTTCGACTTGTGGCAGGTGTTGATCGGAACCGCTCTGTGGAAACCTTTGGTGGGATTGCGACATGATGACACCGGTTACTGCTGACATGCGTTGGTTGGCGCTTGGGTAGAACGAGTGCACCTTTTCGGCAAGACTTTCAAGCGTGGCAGCGTTCTGATAGTACGAGTGCGTTCTCTTCGGTTGTTTGGTAATGACCGACGGCGGTGGTAAAGGTTTATAGCCCCAGCTGGGTGTTTCTACTGACTGGTCCTGCCGGGGACCGTAGTACAGATCTAGCTATTCGCTCTGGGGACTGTAACTGTTGATGCCTAGTCCCATACGGGAGTGAGACTACCCTACCGTATCCCATTCGGCACTCTGGTGGATCTCGATGAACATGGCGCCCGGTCCGAACCATCCAGATCAATACCCCTTCGGTTCCGCGTGATGACGACCACTGGCGGCGGCTTCTGCTCCGGACGGGACATTGAGGTGGCCCTGGTCGAAGATTCCTGCTGGAGTACCTTCGGACATTTCCGCAGGAGTTCCTTAAAAGATTGCTCCAGGAGTTCCTTCGGCGATTCTTCCAGAAGTTACATCAGAGATCCCCTCAGGAGTTTCTTCAGAGATTCCAGCATGAGTTCCTTCGGAGATTCCTCCAGGAGTTTCTTCGGAGATTCCTCCATGAGTTCCTTCGGAGATTCCTCCAGAACTTCTATCGGAGAACCCCTCAGGTGTTCCTTAGGAGATTCCTTCAGGAGCTCATTCGAAGATTCCTGCAGCAGTTCCTTCAGAGATTCCTCCAGGAGCTCCTTCGGCGATTAGTCCAGGGATTCTTATGGAGATTCCTCCAGAAGTTTCATCGGAGACCCCTCCAGAAGTTCCTTGAGAGATTCCTACATGATTTTTTTCGTAGATTCATACATGGATTCCTTCGGAGATTCATCCAATGGTTCCTTCGAAGATTCTTGCAGAAGATCATTCGCAGATTCCCGGAGGAGTTTCTTCGGAGCTTCTTGAAAGAATTCCTGGAAGATTTTTCCAGGAAATTCGTCTGAGATACCTCCAGAAAACCCTTCTGAGTTTCCTCCAGGAAATCCTTCTGAGGAAGCAAACCCTTCAGGAGTTCCTTCGGAGATTCCTCCAAGAATTATTTCGGAGATGCACCAAGGAATTAATTCGGTGATTCCCACAGGAATCCGTACTGAGATACATCCAGGAGTTCCTTGAGAGATTCCTCCAGGAGTTCCTTCGAAAATTCCTCTAAGAGTTCCTTAGGATATTCCTCCAAGAATTCTTTCGGAGATTCCTAGAGGAATTCCTTCGGCGATGCCTCCAGAAGTTCCGTCGGAGATCCCCTCAGAAGTTCCTTGATAGATTCCTACATGAGTTCCTTCGGAGATTCCTCCAGGAGTTCCTTCGAAGATTCCTGCAGGAGTTCCTTCGGAGATTCGTGCAGAATTTCCTTCAAAGATACCTCGAGGATTTCCTTCGGAGATTCCTCGAGGAGTTTCTTCGGAAATTTCTCGAGGAGTTCCTTCGGATATCCCTACAGAAGTTCCTTCGGAGATTCCTCAATAAGTTCCATGGAAGATTCCTGCAGAAGCTCCTTCGGAGATTCCTACAGCAGTTACTTCGGAGAATCCTGCAGCAGTTCCTTCGGAGATTCCTGCAGGAGTTCTTTCGGAGTTTCCGCCACGAATTCCTTGAAGATCCTTCTGAGGAAGAAAATCCAGGAGTTCTTTCGGAGGTTCCTCCATAAGTTCCATGGAAGATTCCTGCAGGAGTCCTTCGGAGATTCTTCCAGAAGTTCCATCGGAGATCCCTCAGGAGTTCTTTCGGAGATCCCGCAAGAGTTCCATCGGAGGAAGATTTTCCAGGAAATCCTTCTGAGGACGAAAATCCTTCTGAGATTCCTCCAGGAGTTCCTTCGGAGATTCCTTCATCAGTTCTATGGAAGATTCCTACATGAGTTCCTTCGGAGATTCCTCCAGAACTTCCATCGGAGATCCCCTCAGATGTTTCATCAAAGATACCTCGAGGAGCTTCTTCTGAGATTCCTGCAGCAGCTCTTTCAGAAATTCCTCCAGGAGCTCCTTCGGCGAATCCTCCAGAAGTTCCATCGGAGATCCCCTCCGGAGTTTCTTCAGTGATTCCAACATGAGTTCTTTCGGATATTCCTCCAGGAGTTCCTTCGGAGAATCCTGCAGCAGTTACTTCGGAGATTCCTCCAGGAGTTCTTCCGGAGATTCCTCCAGAAGTTCCATCGGAGATCCCCTCAGGTGTTCCTTAGGAGATTCCTCCAGGAGCACTTTCGGCGATTCTTCCAGGGATTCTTATGAAGATTCTTCCAGAAGTTTCATCGGAGATCCGTCAACAAGTTCCTTCGGAGATTGCTACTTGAGTTCTTTCGGAGATTTCTACATGGAATCCTTCGGAGGTTCATCCAAGAGTTTCTATGAAGATTCTTGCAGAAGTTCATTCGGAGATTCCTGCAGGAGTTCCTTCGGAGATTCTTGCAGGAGTTCCTTCGGAGATTCTTGTAGGAGTTCCTTCGGAGATTCCTGCAGGAGCTTCTTCGGAGCTTCTCGCAAGAAGAAGATTGCTCCAGGAGTTCCTTCGGCGACTCTTCCAGAAGTTACATCAGAGATCCCCTCAGGAGTTTCTTCAGAGATTCCAGCATGAGTTCCTTCGGAGATTTCTCTAGGGGTTCCTTCGGAGATTCCTCCATGAGTTTCTTCGGAGATTCCTCCAGAACTTCCATAGCAGAACCCCTCAGGTGTTCCTTCGGAGATTCCTTCAGGAGCTCCTTCGAAGATTCCTGCAGCAGTTCCTTCAGAGATTCCTCCAGGAGCTCCTTCGGCGATTAGTCCAGGGATTCTTATGGAGATTCCTCCAGAAGTTTCATCGGAGACCCCTCCAGAAGTTCCTTCAGAGATTCCTACATGATTTTTTTTCGGAGATTCCTACATGGATTCCTTCGGAGATTCATCCGACAGTTCCTTCGAAGATTCTTGCAGAAGATCATTCGGAGATTCCCGCAGGAGTTTCTTCGGAGCTTCTTGAAAGAATTCTTGGAAGATTTTTCCAGGAAATTCGTCTGAGATACCTTCAGGAAACCCTTCTAAGATTCCTCCAGGAAATCCTTCTGAGGAAGAAAGCTCTTCAGGAGTTCCGTCGGAGATACCTCCAGAATTTCCATCGGAGATTCCCTCAGGTGTTTCTTCGGAGATTCCTTCAAATATTTCTGCAGCAGTTCCTTCGGAGATTTGTCCAGGATTTCCTTCGGAGATTCCTCCATGAGTTCCTTCGTAGATTCCTCCAGAACTTCCATCGGAGATCCCCTCAGGTGTTCCTTCGGAGATTCCTTCAGGAGCTCCGTCAGCGATTACTCCAGGGATTCTTATGAAGATTCCTCCAGAAGTTTCATCGGAGACCCCTCCAGTAGCTCCTTCGGAGATTCCTACATGGCCTCTTTCGGAAATTTCTACATGGATTCCTTCGAAGTTTCATCCAAGAGTTCCTTCGAAGATTCTTGCAGAAGATCATTCGGAGATTCCTGCAGGAGTTCCATCGGAGATTCCTGCAGCAGTTTCTTCGGAGATTTCTCCGGGAGCACTTTCGGCGATTCCTCCAGGGATTCTTATGAAGATTCCTCCAGAAGTTTTATCGGAGACCCGTCAAGAAGTTCCTTCGGAGATTCCTACATGAGTTCTTTCGGAGATTTCTACATGGAATCCTTCGGAGATTCATCCAACAGTTCCTTCGAAGATTCTTGCAGAAGATCATTCGGAGATTCCTGCAGGAGTTCCATCGGAGATTCCTGCAGCAGTTTCTTCAGAGATTCCTCCAGGAGCACTTTCGGCGATTCCTCCAGGGATTCTTATGAAGATTCCTCATGAAGTTTCATCGGAGACCCGTCAACAAGTTCCTTCGGAGATTCCTACATGGAATCCTTCGGAGATTCATCCAAGAGTTATTTTGAAGATTCTTGCAGAAGTTCACTCGGAGATTCCTGAAGCAGTTCCTTCAGAGATTTCTGGAGGAGTTTCTTCGGAGATTCTTGCAAGAACTCCTGGAAGATTTTTCCAGGAAATCCGTCTGAGATACCTTCAGGAAACCCTTCTAAGATTCCTCCACGAAATGCTTCTGAGGAAGAAAACTCTTCAGGAGTTCCTTCGGAGATTCCTCCAAAAGTTCCATCGGAGATTCCATGAGTTTATTCGGAGATTCCTGCAGAACTTCCATCGGAGATCCTCTCAGGTGTTTCTTCGGAGATTCATTCAGGAGCTCCTTCGAAGATTCCTGCAGCAGTTCCTTCGGAGATTTGTTCAGGATTTCTTCCGGAGATTCCTCCATGAGTTCCTACGTAGATTCCTCCAGGAATACGTAGATTTTCCAGGAAATCCGTCTGAGATACCTTCAGGAAACCCTTCTGAGATTTCTCCAGGAAATCCTTCTGAGGAAGAAAACTCTTCAGGAGTTCCTTCGGAGATTCCTCCAAGAATTATTTCGGAGATGCTCCCAGGAATTCATGCGGTGATTCCCACAGGAATCCCTCCTGAGATTCCTTCAGGAGTTCTTTGAGAGATTCCTCTAGGAGTTCCTTCAAAGGTTCCTCCAGGAGTTCCTTAGGATATTCTTCCAAGAACCATTTCCAGAGGAATGGGAACCTTGGGAAACCTTGGGAACCTTGGGAAATGGGAATCATTCCCAGAGGAACTGCTGAATCCTTAGAAACTCTTGGAGCATTTCACGAAGGAACTGCTGGAGCAAAACCCAGATGAATTTCTGGAAGGATTCGCAGAAGATCTCCTGGAGGAACTTTGGAATAAACTCCCGGAGGAACTTTCGGAGTAATTCTCAGAAGGAATGCTGAAGGAATTCCGAGAGGAACTCCTGCAGGAATTTCCAGATGAATTTCTGGTGAAATCCCCAAAGGAACTGGAGGAATTCCCAATTTAATTTCTAAAGGAACTCCAAATGAGTATCTGGGATTATCCCAGTGGAACTCCTAGAGGAACTTAGGAACTTTTGGAGTAATTCCCAAAGGAACTTCAGTAGGAACTTCGACAGCCGGCTGGCAAGAGTTTAAATTAGAAACACATAAACAACATATGCTATTGGTCTAATTGCCAGCTTGAGGCAAACCTCCATGACCTACCTAACCACCAACTCTGTAGAACATATGAGGGCGTCGCCAAGTCGGGGGCCTCTCACTAAGTAAGTTTTACATCAACATTTCCTTCCCTATCCCTAGTTACGGTAAAGATGGGCGTGGCCGGGAGTAGTAATCCTCATGCTTTTGTCATTTTTATCTTAGATTGAAATAAGGATTACTTCCCACCTTGATTTCTGACAGCAATCTGGATAAGGATTATAAAAGAAACATGAGTATCACTAGTGTCCAATCTACGAAGTATACCGTAACAACGCTAATGCTAATTCCCAAAGGAACTTCTGTTGCAATACCCAGAGGAACTGCTGGAGGAATTTCCATAGGAACACCTGGAGGAATTCCTACACGAAATTGAAGCAATTCCCAGAGTAACTCCTGGAGGAATTTGAAGCTGAAGGAATTCCCAGAGGAACTTCTGTGGCAATTCCCATAGGAACTGCTAGATGAAATCCCAGAAGAACTGCTGGAGGAATTCCCAATTGAATTTCTTAGAACTCCTGGAGGGACTCCAAATGAGAGTCTGGGGTTATTCCCAGTGGAACTCCTTGAGGAACTTAGGAACTTATGGAGCAATTGCCAGAGCAAGGTTTGTAGCATGTCCCAGAGGAACTGCTGGAGCAATTCCTAGAAGAACTGCTGGAGGAATTTCCAGAGGAACTGTTGGGGAGATTCTCGGAGGAACTCCTGGATGAATTCCCAGATAAATTTCTGGTGGGATCCCCAAGGAAACTTTTGCAGCAATTCTCAGAGGAGCTGATGGTGGAATTCCTAGTGGAACTCCTGGAGGAATTCTTAGAAACGCTTGGAGCATTTCCCGGAGGAACTGTTGGAGTAAATATTAGAGGAAATGCTAAAGGAACATGCTGATGAATTTCTGGTGTAGTTCCCAGAGGATCTCCTGAATAAATTCTCAATTCAATTTCTAGGAACTCCAAATGAGTCGAATCCCCAAGAGCGTTTGCTATCAAAATATTCCCGTCTATTTTATAATTCTTTATTAAAGTAATCTTTTAATTTGGAATTAAGTCCATCACTGGCAATATTCCCGTCGGTACCCCAAAAGTTATCCTTTTGTGATCCCAAAAAAATCTTTTCGCAATCCCAAAATGATTCCCATTGAAATCTCAGAAGTATTTCCGATGAAATATTAAAAGTATTGCTTTCGAAATCCCAAAAGGATTCCCATCGACACTTCAGAAGAATTCCTATCGACACTTCAGAAGGATTTCCGTTGAAATATCGGAAGTATTTCCGTCGACATCCCAAAAGTTTTCTTTTCGAAATTCCAAAAGAATTCCCTTTGAGACCTTCGAAACATTTCCATTGGAATCCTAAGAGGTTTCATTTCGAAATCTTGGAAGTATTCTTGTCAAAATCTCAGAGCTTAAATCTCGGAATTACTCCCGTCGATATCCCAAAAGTTATCTCTTCGTAATCCTAAAAAAGTCCCAAGAGTGTTTGTATCAGATTCTCAAGGGTTCGTATCAAAATTTCGGAAGTATTTCCATCGAAATCTCAAAAGTATTGCCTTCGAAATCCCAAAAAGATTCCTATCGACACTCCAGAAGGGTTTCCGTTGAAATCTCGCAAGTATTTCCGTCGAAATCCCAAATGTTTCCTTAGAAATCCAAGAAAGACTTCCGTAGGAATTCCCTTAAAAATCTCAAAAAGATTCCTTTCAAAATCTCAGAAGTATTTCCGTAGGAATTTCAGAAACTTTGTTCTTTTAGTAATCCTAAAATTATTCCATCGGGAACCCAGATGGATTCTTAGAATCCCGGGTTTTCTATCGAAATATCTAATCAAAAGTCCCAGAGTATCGAAAATCCCAGGATTTCAATAGAATTCCAGAGGGATTCCTATCGAAATCCCAAAAGTGTTCGTTTGGAGCCAACAATTGAAATGTTACAGCCGTAATTTGCCCTAAGACCAACACCAAATGTGACGAAAATAATAAATCATTCACAAAAGGTACTACTCACTTGAACCGATTCGGATTGGCTTCAAATTCCTTCCTCAGTTGACCGCTGGTCTTCCGCTTTGAGGCAAGCGTTTGCTTCTCTGGTGCATTGTCGCTGTTCCTCAAGATGATTCTGCCCCTGAAGCCACAATGATATTATTTATCAGCGCCAACGACATTTTTGTAGCACCGGCTTTCAAAAGTCAAATCGATAATCTTCCTGTAGGCCCTGCTCTGGTTAAAACATATCCGATCCGACGGAGATATAACCCGGAACGACATGCAAACATGGCGGTTGCACTTACTCGTTCGAGGGAACCAAAACGACCAAAATGTGTGTTTCATCCGGGGTGCCAATCTTCCACGAGGGCCTTAAGTTTGGGTCCTGCTGCCAGAAGCGAACGTCAGATTTTACGGCCTTCATGAATCAGATGGGTTGCGAAAACGGTAATCACAAATGGACCAGTGACGGTGCCGTATGGATTGGCACCAATCGTTGTGCATTGTCGCTGTTCCTCAAGATGATTCTGCTCCTGAAGCCACAATATTATTTATCAGCGCCAACGGAGATGCTTGCTCCTTTTTTACTAGCCGGTTCAGTCTCCGGAGCAGGGTCCTCCTACACAATATCAGCATAGAACGCATTGGTCTGGTCGATGGTGGTAACTGCAAATAAATTCAAAACAAAAACTATTTGATTATGACACTCTTGAAGCAATCAATGTATAGCAATCAACCTTTTTGATAGTATAGAAAATAAAAATCGAAGACGAGGATCCGAAAAGGAACGCCGACATTTTTGCTGCAGCACTAAGTGCTAATGGCACCGTGGCGGGAGAGAACTGCATCAGGGCATTGGTCCCAGCGAGAATATTCTCAACTTCTCCACAGCAACCTTTGGAGGATGTTTTGCACTATGTATTTAATATTTACTCCGGATGCACATCTCCTGATGAGCACAAACACGCGAATAAAGGAAACCCGCTGTCTCGAACTGCTTAGAATCCCCCTGCTAGGGAACGCACAATCTCGCGCATTATAAATAACCGTTCGAACACGCGATTACGGTTTTTTTCCACTAATTGAGCTCTGAATATTGTTTTTGATTTCCACTGCCTCGCGGAGCCGTTGTCATTGTCGAACAAGAACTGGAAGAAGAAAAACGGTATCAGCATAAAAGCATGAACATGGTTATGTTTTTTTAAAGAGCATATCTAACCTACCTAACCAGCATCTAACATCTCACAAATTGTTTTCTGGGACATTATAAATATTTTACGAGCGCTGACTTACCCCTCTTGACGTTTTGACAGTTTGTCTGTTTGTTTTTCTCCCTCACCTTGCGACGTCGTTTCGGTTTTGCATCGTACATAAATCTCGGGTACTTATTCAAAAGGACGTATGTGATTTTACAAGCAAAGATTCAAATGTCGATTTGTCCATTCTGATGGCACTCCAACGCAAACCAATACACCACCAACATGTAGCCGAAGGCTTCTCCTATAGGAGAAGCCTTCGGCTACCTGTTGGTGGTGTTGGTTTGCGTGGGAGTGCCATCAGATTGGACAAATCGACGTTTGCATCTTTGTTTACAAAGTCACATACGTCCTTTTGAATAAGTACCCGAGATTTTGTGGCTATCAGATCGATTACTCCAACGCGTGCTTCAAGTTAGAACAATTTTTTTTTGTGAAAATGATTTCTAATTCATCATCGAAAATTGATAAAAGTATGGTCGCAACCGAAAAGGTAAGATTGTCTTACAGAAATGCCAGAGTGAACAATCTATTCATCTCCACAAACATCTCAAACTAAAAAAATATCTTACAGCCAAAGTGCAAAGTGCGATAAAGCCGAAACAACGTCGTCAAAGAGCAAAGAACGTCCATACAAACTGCGACACGTTCGGAGCTTCTCCCGCGATTACCAGCAGATGAGTCACATTCCGCTGTAACTGCTATTTATGCCGGTTACAGTGCAAAGATGACGACCGTTTCGCCAAACACATGACGAAACACGGGCGCATATTTGGTTTCATTCGTCAGGTTGATGACTACATTCTGGAGGAACCGAGTTTTGCCGTGCGTTTGGACTACCGTCCCGATTACGCCAGAACGTTGGTGTACGTGCGGAACGTGTCACCCCATTCGGTGTTGCGACTCAGCAGGGTCTACATCCACCTGGCAGACGATCACATGAAGATGCTGATTGAAAGCGAGTTGCGCCTTCCTTGGGGTACGGTTTCAAAGTTTTGCTTCGACAGTTGCCTGCTTTCGGAACTGGATAGAAGCTGCGGACTGATATTGGTTGGACTGGCGGACTCAAAGACAGAAATATTGATCAAACAGTTGTATAAGCACGACTTTTCAACGAAATCTAAATTTGATGGCGCGAAGCAACTGCTGGATCAGTTGGCTAAATTCAAGGAAGAGGGCTTGAATAAGGGGAACTATATTGAATATTTAAATGTACTGAACCAGATAGAGGACTTTGATATTCAAATGGAATATACTAAGTACAAAATCGACTAGTGTCCGGTATTTCAGAGAAGTACTATCGTTTGTCGGTATGTAAAAACAAGCGTATTATTTTTATAATCCAATTTTATTTTATTTTTATATGCTTTTATATTCAAGATCAATTTCAAACGGCACCCACCCTTTTGAATGATGACTGCATGGTAAGGATGATCATTCCCAGCGAGTTCGAACCCTGTAGCTTTCTAGGAACTATCCATGAGATCAATCCAGATTACATGTTGATACATGTTGAACACCATTCTTGAACCGTCTTCAACCTACACGATTGTGTTTGAATGCAGTCGGCTCTTATTTCAGCTGGAATACTATGTCCTATCTTTGGTGAAGGAAATTTACTTTGAAAAACCATTGTTCCCTAAGCCACCGATGGAAAAGAAGATCATATACGAGTTGAGTTGTGTTACAAAATGTTCGAACTCAAATGATGCAATACAGTGCGTTTTACAGTTTTCAATGGTTCAACAAATATGTCAAAACAAATCACGCGTGCGAAATATCGTGAATCGGACTTCGTTCCCTGCTCCGTACATATTATTTGGACCACCCGGTACTGGAAAAACTTCAACTATCGTAGAGGCAGTTTTACAAATTTGGAAACTTACAACCCAAAGCCAACGTTCTCGTATCGGCAGCTTCAAATTTCGCCTGTGATGAATTCACCACGCGCCTGCTGGAATTCATTCCCACCACCGATGTGTTCCGTTTCGTATCCTTCGTATCGATTTTGCTGATAACGGAACAACACCATCGTTCTCAAAGAGCAGTGGAGGTTTTGAGGAAGGTGGTGAGTATCGTTGCGTCCCCGACTACGAATATCCGGAAGGCGGTGCATCATACGAGAAAAACTCATCGTACGGCTATGGTGGAAGACCGTTCCGCGGCCGTGGAGAATTCCGCGGACGTGGTGGTTTCCGTGGCGGTTTTCATCGTGATGGCCCACCGCACCACGGGGACAATGATGAATAGCGTCGATCAGGAGTCGATGGCAAATATGATTCACGCCGTCGTTCGTGAACCAGGAATCGATAGATCTCGCTCCCGTTCACCGAGGCGTCGCAGTCCGGCTGATTCTGATTCGTCTTCTTGTAGGAATGGCATGTTATCGAATGCAAGAACGTTACCAGAAGTGACACGGAAATCTACCACAGTCTGGCAAGGGGCACTGATTTTGAACACTACTCCCCGCCAAGTTGCACCTAACGGACGGAGATAACGAAATAGTGGACAGCCTGATGAAGGACGAGGAAGGTAAACATCACCTTCGTATTACTCAGCGACTACGCCTCGATCAACCCAAGTGGGAAAATGTGCAGAAGCGCATATCGACGTCATCGTCGCACGCAATCTTCCTCGGCCTGCCGGGATCGACGTCATCGGTAGCATCGTCGGATGATGCCAGCGTTCAGACGCGTCCACTGCGTAATCTCGTGTCCTACCTGAAGCAGAAAGAAGCGGCCGGCGTTATATCCTTACTCAATAAAGAAACGGAAGCAACCGGTGTGCTCTACTCATTCCCGCCATGCGATTTTTCGACAGAATTGTTGAAACGAACATGTCACAACCTCACCGAGGAGGGACTGAAGGAAGACCATCTGGTAATCGTGGTGGTCCGAGGAGGAACAATCCTCTGAAGTGCCTTCTTTCTGGTATTGCAGCAACTAGTCCATATTGGCACAGCATACAACATGGCTGGTCTAAAAATTTGTTTGTAAATCAAAAGTTTGTTCTTAAGACAAAGTTTTGACTTTCTGTTTATAAGTAAGATTTTTAAAAGTTAATTTTTGATCTAGCAGAATATTTAGAATTCTGATAGTTTACCTGCAGTGAGCGATCTGATAAATAATTTTGGATCAGTTTAATAGTTGGTTGGTTGTTTGCTCATTGGTTGTTGGTTGCTTCATTGTTTGTTGGTTGATTGATTGGTTATTTAGTTGATTGGTTGCTTGATTGGTTGGTTGGTTGATTGTTGGTTGGTAGAATGATTAATTGGTTGGTTGCTGCTTGATTTGTTAGTTGATAGAACTGTCGAATGGTTGGTTACTTCACAGTTGGTTGGTTGCTTTATTTGGTTGATTGGTTGTTTGACTTGTTGATTGATTGGTTGGTCGGATGGTTATTTGATTAGTTGTTTTGTTGGTTGCTTGAATGGATGATTGTTTGGTTGCTTGATTGGTTGATTGGTAGCTTGCTGGAATGGTTGATTAGTTAATTATTCAGTTGATTGATTGGTTGGTTGATTAGTTGATTGCTTGATTAGTTGGTTGGTTGATTGTTGGTCGGTTGCTTGATGGCTTGATTAGTTGTTTTGTTGATTGCTTGATTGGTAGATTAGTTGGTTGGTTGCTTGATTTGTTAGTTGGTAGAATGATTGATTGATTGGTTGGTTGCTGCTTGATTTGTTAGTTGGTAGAACTGTTGAATGGTTGATAGTTGGTTGGTTGCTTGACTGGTTGATTGATTGTTGGTCGGCTGGTTAGTTGATTAGTTATTTTGTTATTTTGTTGATTGGTTGGTTATTTGATTGATAGGTTGCTTGACTGGTTGGTTGATTGGTTACTTGATTAGTTGGTCGGCTGGTTAGTTGATTAGTTGTTTTGTTGGTTGCTTGGGTGGCTAATTGGTTGGTTGTTTGATTGATTGATTAGTAGCATGCTTGAATGGATGGTCGTTTGATTGATTAGTAATTTGGTTTATGGGTTGCTGCTCGATTTGTTAGTTTGTAGAATGGTTGGTTGCTTGATTGGTTGATTCGCTGGTTGGTTGCTTGATTGCTTGGTTGATTGGTAGCTTGCATTAATTGTTGGTTGCTTGATTGTTGGTTGCTTGATTGTTGGTTGCTTGATTGTTGGTTGGTTGCTTAACTGGTTGATTGGTTGGTTGCTTGATTGGTTAGTCGGCTGGTTAGTTGATTAATTGTTTTGTTGGTTGCTTGGTTGATTAGTTAATAAGTTGATTGGAAGCTTGCTTGAATGGTTGGTTGTGTGATTAGTTAGTTGATTGATTCGTTGGTTATTTATTGGTTGGTTTCTTTTTTGTTTATTGATTACTTGATTGGTTGGTAATTTGGTTGATTGGTTGCTTGACTGATTGATTGATTGGTTGGTCGGCTCGTTAGTTTATATGTTGTTTTGTTGGTTGCTTGAATGGTTGATTAGTTGGTTGGTTGAATGATTGCTTGGTTGATTGGTAGCTTGCTTGAATGGTGGGTTGCTTGATTGATTGGTTGATTTGTAGTTTGCTTGAATGGTTGGTTATTTGATTGATTGCTGCTTGATTTGTTAGATGGTAGAATAATTGATTGGTTGGTTGATTGCTTGCTTGATTGGTTGGTCAGCTGGTTAGTTGCCATGTTGTTTTGTTGGTTGCTTGGTTGGTTGATTAGTCGATTCGTTGCTTGATTGATTGGTAGCTTACTTGAATGGCTGATTGCTGGATGTTGGTTGGTTATTTGGTTGATGGGTTGCTTTACCATTTGATTGAATGGTTGGTCGGCTGGTTGGTTGATTAGTTGTTTTGTTGGTTTCTTGATTGGTTGATTAGTTGATTGATTGATTGATTAGTTGATAGGCTGAAGGCTGCTTGATTTGTTAGTAGCTAGAATTGTTGATTAGTTAGTTCCTTGATAGTTGGTTGTTTGGTTGCTTCATTGTTTGTTGGTTGATTGATTGGTTATTTAGTTGAATGGTTGCATGATTGGTTGGTTGATTGATTGTTGGTTGGTAGAATGATTAATTGGTTGGTTGCTGCTTGATTTGTTAGTTGGTAGAACTGTAGAATGGTTGGTTGGTTGCTTGATTGGTTGTTTGACTGGTTGATTGATTGGTTGGTCGGCTGGTTAGTTGATTAGTTGTTTTGTTGGTTGCTTAAATGGCTGATTAGTTGGTTGCTTGATTGGTTGATTGGTGGCTTGCTTGATTGGTGGGTTGCTGGAATCGTTGACTAGTTAATTATTCAGTTGATTGGTTGCTTTATTGGTTGATTGATTAGTTGATTGGTTAATTAGTTGGTTGGTTGATTGTTGGTCGGTTGCTTGATGGGTTGACTAGTTGTTTTGTTGATTGCTTGATTGGTAGATTAGTTGATTGGTTGCCTGATTATTGGTTGGTTGCCTGATTATTGGTTGGTTGCTTGATTTGTTAGTTGGTAGAATGATTGATTGATTGTTTGGTTGCTGCTTGATTTGTTAGTTGGTAGAACTGTTGAATGGTTTATAGTTGGTTGGTTGCTTAATTGGTTGCTTCATTGTTGGTTGGTTGCTTGACTGGTTGATTGATTGTTGGTCGGCTGGTTAGTTGATTATTTGTTTTGTTGGTTTCTTGGTTGATTGGTTAATAAGTTGATTGCTAGGTTGCTTGATTGGTTAGTTATTTGGTTGATGGGTTGGTTGGTTGGTTATTATTATTGGTTGCTGCTTGATTTGTTAGTTGGTAGAATGGTTGACTGGATGATTGCTTCACTGTTGGGTGATTGATTGATTGGTTGGTAATTTGGTTGATTGGTTGCTTGACTGGTTGATTGTATGGTTGCTTGATTGGCTGGTCGGCTGGTTATTGATATGTTGTTTTGTTCGTTGCTTCAATGGTTGCTTGGTTGGTTGATTAGTTGATTCGTTGCTTGATTGATTGGTAGCTTGCTTGAATGGCTGATTGCTGGATTAGACAATCAAGCAACCAATCAACTAAATAAACAACCAAGCAACCAACAAACAATGAAGCAATCAACCAACCAATTAAGCAACCAGCCAACTATCAAGGAACCAACCAATCAACAGTTCTACACACCAAAATCATAAAAAGTTTTTCAGCAAAATGCTTTACTGAAGAATTATCAGCATGTAGGGGAAATGATGGCTTTGGCAGGTTTTGTTCTATTATTGGCAGGGGGTTTTTATGACTGACTAGGCTCAAATTTGGCCTGAACATTCTTTGCATATCAAAGAATATTGTGGCCAAATTTCATAAAATTTGGTCCACAAAAACCCCCCTGCCAATAGGCCTTTTCATGTGACACTGCCGGGGCTGCACTTGTTTACAACCGCTGAACAGGCCTGCAAGTCCGAAGCTGTCACTTTCATAGAAGAACTGTCAATTGACGGTAAAATCAGCTGATTTTAAACGTCTCGTGAAAAGGCCTATAATAGAACAAAACCTGCCAAAGCCGTCATTTCTCCTACTTACTGGTTTCATCATGGATTAAAATGACAAATATTACTTAAATTACTTAAATTATTATTAATTAAGTAATTAAAATATTACTTAAATTAAATTGGCTTTTACTGTAGATTCGTTTTTTCCATGTTGTGCGCTTGATTGAATTAGGCCTGGAACGAAATTAAATTAGATTAGAATCGAAATTATTTCAGTAGGTTGTAAACACGCACTGGGCAAACAGTTTGTAAAAAGATAATGGCGGCGCGAGTAATTTTTGTCAGAATGAACAAGGCCAATTCATAAGAATGCCTTATGATTATTTTACATAAGAAATAGCTATGAATTTCATAAGGCAGGTTTATGGTTTCCATTGGTACCTTATGAAATTAAAATGAAATGAATTCATAGTGTCTCATAAGGTAAAACTTATGAAAATCAACAGCGTGATCGGGGGAGCGATTTCTTACCCATCAAAAACAACAAAGAGAATGACACAATTCCGCAAAAGTAAAGGTGCTCAACAAATCGGAGATCCACTTTTGCGTACAATCCACCTACACCATACACACAGGCGCTTCCGCTGTCGTTGCTGGTGGGGGCAGGGTTCTCCGCCGATTGGCGTTCGTGATACTCCTGGAAGCAGGGCGCATGGCACAAGTTCGTATGGCACTCGTGACAGTGGTATTTGGTTTTCCGTCGCAGTATCCTCCTTGTGTTCCAGTAGAAATTGCAACCCAGCGCGGGACCCTCCCGTACCACCGGACAGTGGCTAGACCGTTGGCTGTCCAGGCCGTGTATTTCCTTCGATCGGCTGCTCATCTGTATGAGAAGATAGATCAATTCACTGTAAATACTGGCATTTAAGTACAAAACAAAGGTAAATTTTGATTCAGGAAATGTTAACACTTACCAAAGGAGATGAAGCAGACCGCGACAATTCGTCGCCTTTTATGCGAATTGAACTCGGCGTTGATGAACTCAGGTCGGCAAGTAGCGCTGCGGCGGTGGAGCTGGTGGTGCTGGTCGTGATGATCGTTGTGATAGGTGCTTGTACTGGCAACCGCACTTCCCGATAAATGGTGCTGGTGCTGCTGTTGGAGCGATTCCATATAGGAAACGAGAACAACCGTTGGACTCGATGTGCGATCGGTTTTCAGGTGGATTTGTAGAATTGGGGGTACGGGTGTCGACGGTTCATCGTCCGAATCGGTTTTCAGAGAGGAGGACTGCTGACCAGGGTCAACGGAGTTGAGCTTTGAGTGGTGGGTATGACGAAATAGCCTGAAACGCCTTGGCAACAATGGGTTGGAGTGTTGTTCTTGCAAGATATGGTTGCTGAGATACGGTGAGATGATGTCCACCGTGTGAACGATCTGCGGGAACTGATCGCGCTTCCGGTGGAGACGATACGGCCGGCGATGTTGGAATGATCGGTTCGGAAATTTGCCTTTCAAAATGATGGTGCGCCGGAATCGTCAATAAGTTTTGCGGGTACATGTTCGTTACGTCCAGCGTGTCCAAGTCGGACCCGTACTGCTGACCGGACGAGGATGAGTCACTTCATTTCTTTATCCGCTGCTGGCGGATCAGTAGACGACCTCGTTTAAAGAACAACCGAAAAAGTTGTTGATGTGCGGCACGCGAGGGAAAAACAGAAAAACATAACAAAAACATAAACAAAAATGAAAATGACAACTGTTGTCAAACTGACGTGGTTCGAATTGAGGGGCTTCTCAATGGTCGAGTGATTGTAATAATTGTAATCCGTCACTCCCCAGGGGTATATAGTGGTGCCCGGAAAAATGGCCACCCCTCCGTCTATGTATTCGTCAATGATTATACCTAAAGCATATAATCGAATACACAACGTAATAGTGAATAAAAATCATCAAAATTTTTAACCATCATTTTGTTACTATGTCTGAAACTTGATTATGCATATGTACAACATGTGATAGATTTAGTTCGGAAAAGGTATTGGAGGGTAACCGCCCCTTCGGTGGGGTTTGATCCCACGACCCCAGTTCGCATGACAGGTGCTTTCCCTACTAAGCTACGAAGGACCTCCGTCGTCCACCGCAGCTTAGCGGGTACTGATGAAACCAAATTCCCAGCACCAGGTACCAGCCGATCTCTCGCAATACATTTTCAGAACTAACTCTCTCAAATGTATTTTTGTACACAATGTCAACCAAGTAGGATGAGTAGGACGACGGAGGTCCTTCGTAGCTTAGTAGGGAAAGCACCTGCCATGCGAACTGGGGTCGTGGGATCAAACCCCACCGAAGGGGCGGTTACCCTCCAATACCTTTTCCGAACTAAATCTATCACATGTTGTACATATGCATAATCAAGTTTCAGTCATAGTAATTAATTTCCACTCCGGGTGGCTTAATACCCGGCATATAGGCAATTAACTTTGAATGTACTGATCTCGAGTGGCGATCTCTCTTCGCTTGTGTGGTCGTGTTGGGATCTGACGACCAAACTGGCACAACCTCACACAACCCTACTTCATTGAGCGCCGTTGCTGATGAAGCAAGTGCGTTAGGAGCCGGACAATATTAAATACTCATCCTACTTGGTTGACATTGTGTACAAAAATACATTTGAGAGAGTTAGTTCTGAAAATGTATTGCGAGAGATCGGCTGGTACCTGGTGCTGGGAATTTGGTTTCATCAGTACCCGCTAAGCTGCGGTGGACGACGGAGGTCATTCGTAGCTTAGTAGGGAAAGCACCTGGCATGCGAACTGTGGTCGTGGGATCAAGCCCCACCGGTAGGTCGGTTACCCTCCAATACCTTTTCCGAACTAAATCTATCACATGTTGTACATATGCATAATCAAGTTTCAGACATAGTAATTAATTTCCACTCCGGGTGGCTTAATACCCGGCATATAGGCAATTAACTTTGAATGTACTGATCATTTTGTTTATAACGGAGCTACCGTCTGAAGTAATCTGCAAAAAATATGTCGGTATCTGAACCCATTTCACCATCAGAGAAACTTGAAGACAACACACAATTAAAATAATCCATTTTTACGTGCAAGACAGCAACAAAATTGATAAATTCAACAAATGAAACAAAAACGATTAAAAGTCAAATACCCATCCGCACCCTTCCGTGTCTTTCATGTTTTCATTTTCCTTTAGCGTAAACATAAACACCTTTTTGACAGTTTGTGTTCGAATGTATTGGTGAACCTAGGTTCGATCTCGATAAATCGGCAGAGCGAACCTCGTTCGTTTTGGGTCGGATCTGGTGCGGATCGCGATCCAACCTGAACGAATAACCGAACGTTTTGACAGCTGTTAGAGCGGATCCGGGGCAGAACTAGGTTCGACCCAGCAATAACCGAAAACGACATCAGTGACTCCAGTTGCCTCTCACTAATACAATCGAACACTGCTGTCATTTCGCGAAAAGCACGTGGTTTTGTTTTGAGCGGGAAAATTCTGCCTAACTTTTAACACGGCGGCTATCTTGACGTTTACCTTCGCAGTCGAGCCTGCGAGTGTAAGACCGCCGCAGCATTCTAGAAAAAGATAAGCGCGACAATACAACTTGCAGACACATCACACGGTAAAAAATCAACACGCTCAATTTAACTGTTCCATCTATTGAATGATCTTTCTTTCCAATCACTTTTATTGAAAATGATATTTCTTTGATTTTGAAGTGGTGTCACACCTTTCACAAATGTGTTGAATGCAGACAATTCCATAACATCAACACGATTGATCAAAGTGCTACTCACTGGATGCTGAAATGATTAGCACTTCGATCAGCACAAATAAAGTCTTCACCAGAATTGAAAGTGCTATGCTATTGAATTCAAAGGTTCAAGGCTATTGATTTAAGAGTGGAGCGATATTGGTGTTGTTCTAAAATTAAATGGCAGCTCTTTCATCTGTTCTGCTTATTTCAAGAGGTATTTCGAAGTGTGAGATGGAGTCATGGTAAGACGAAGGATCCTCAAGTAAAGGTATGTTATTCGAATCTGAGCATAGGTAATTCTATTTTTTTATTTTGTTGTTTTATATTCAAAATATTGTGCACGTCAAATGGAACTGGTGGTCTTTGAATGCGACTAGCTCAGCTTTTGATATTGATTTGATTCCAAAGTAGTGCATATTCAAATGCAGAACAGTTCGCATGGGCGTGTATATTTTTTACCGTGCATCTGTTTATTGATTTCAAGGCGGCGTACGATTCAGTGAAACGGAATGAATTATGGCAAATTATGCTTGAACATGGTTTTCCGGCGAAACTGATACGGTTGATTCGTATAACGTTGGACGGATCGAAATCAAGTGTAAGGGTTGCGGATGAAATATCGACGTCATTTGTTACCTTAGATGGATTAAAGCAGGGTGATGCACTCTCGAATCTACTGTTCAATATTGCGCTCGAGGGAGTGATTAGGAGAGCTGGTGTGCAAAGAAGCGGTACCATTATCACAAAATCGCATATGCTCTTGGGATTTGCGGACGATATCGATATTATCGGAATTGATCGCCGTGCCATGGAAGAGGCTTTTGTGCCTTTTAAGAGGAAGACAGCGAGGATTGGACTCACGACCAATACCAGCAAAACGAAGTACATGGTCGCTGGCAATCAACGTGGGTTCATTAGTGGTGGTGGTAGCAAAATGGTGCTGGATGGTGAAAAATTTGAAGTGGTAGAAGAATTTGTGTATCTTGGAACATTAGTGACGTGCGATAATGATGTTACCCGCGAAGTAAAAAGGCGTATTGCAGCTGTCGCGACTGTTGCGTTGCGTGTGTTTGGGGGAATCTTTTAACTCCGGTCTTGAACTGTGTTTGGTACGATGGATCTGGATTTAGTTGATAGCAGAGTTTGCCATCTGATCCATCACCGTATTGAGTGGATACATTGCTGGGAGGAATTAATTAACAGAAGAACTCTACCTGCTTTCATGCCAATGGCGAGGAAAATGTTCAAAACATATATTCCGTATACGAATGATTTATTATTTATTATAATAAACCCAACGGAACTTTTCGAATTAGGTCTATTTAAAATGTACCATCAGCGTGCCTTTCAGGTGGCAATTGATATCGTTAAATAGAAGAAATCCACACCTCGCGAAACATGGGTCATACATTCTCTATACGAATGTAATCAATATATATTATTCAGCTTTACATCCAAGCGTTATATACCGATATACGGCTTCTTTTGCTGCTTGAGGTTCATACTGCCAATCAGGATTGTAAAATGTCATCTGCATGTCATTTGACTAATTTGTTCATAACTTTTCTCAGAAGCCAAATTTACTTCATAAATTTATATGTACTGATAACGCTTGAGTAGGACTATATTTTTGTTCAAGGGTACATTACTCTAAGGGTCTGTCTCATTTGGAGAATTAAACTTAAAAGTGACAGTTCGAAAATTAAAAAATCACCCCGTTATAAGAATGGCTGGTGCTACCCAGCAATTCCAATAGGACATCGATGGAAAATGATTCGATATCTGTCAAAAGTAATCTTGCTCTGCGAGCAGGGTTATTTGATAATTATTGAAATGTCACTTTTAAGTTTAATTTCAGTTTAATTATCCAATTGAGACAGACCTAAATATAACATCTGCGGCTGGAAAGTGAAAACTCTCCAAAATGTCACGTGTCATTTGACATAATGTCATTTGAATGACATTTTGCCTCCCACGCCCCAGATTACATATTTACAGCAATGTCTTGTTAGACAAAGTTGTAGGCACATTTAAGCGCTACAAGTTCGCCATACCTCAGGAAGTAATAGCTAACTTCTGAAAAATGTTCTGAGAAAATTATACAAACGAATGCAAATGACATTATACAACACTGCTGCCAATAAGCACTTGAAAAACATATATAGAACTTATAAGCACTGAAAAGCTGTTATATGGTACAAATGCGGCATATTACAGTGCTTAACGGTTAAGGTTGCCATACACCTCGGGAAAATTTTCCGCCGGAATTTGGTCCCCGTGTATTTTAAAGGGGGCCGGGATTTTTATTTTCCGTGCCCAAATTCCGAAAACATCGCATATGCAAAAATACATGGGGAAAAATCCGCGGACCAAATTCCCGAGGTGTGAGGCTACCTTTACCTGGGATGCGGGATGTTGACTTATTACTTTCGAATCAGAAGTTGGAAAAGCTCCTACTACTAGCAACACCACGAAATCAATAACAAAATACCCACCTGAACAATAAAGCAACGCTTCGCTTGCCGGCGTCTGTCAAATCGTCCAATAAAAAATGGTATTTTCTGACAGGCAAATGGTTTCAAAAAGGGACAGTGAGATGTCTTATCTCAACTGATCTAAGCGTGTAACTTAGCCTTTAAAGGGGTCCCCAGAATGATGAGCGCAGTGGCGCGACATAAAGACACTATATACAAAGACGCGAAATCTGATCTCTGAGCAAATAATTCGACAGGCAACCCTGAATGCGCAACACTGCTCATATTGCATAAAGTTTTCAAATTGGTGTAAGTGATTTTCTTAATTTCAAAAAAAAAGATTAGTAACGCTTATACCCACGCAAATCAGATAGCAAATACAATATAAACAAGTTGAGAGTCATTCTCTACCATTTGTAGGGGTTTATTAGGCTACATTGATCCAAAAATATTACAACAATAATTTAAACATGTTTATTTGCAGAAGTTAAATTAGCCCTTACCAAATGTTCTGCGTGATTTTTTGGAATGACAGGTCTTCTGCTCGATTGGAATAGCACTGACCTGGGTGCTGCGGATAGAGCAGCTTTTCTGCTCTCAAGCGAGTAATGGGATATTTTGAAATCAATCCCATAAACAAAATTATTTTGCAGTTACTTGGCTGTCAAACATTTCCCGCTCTTCGATTTTCTCTTTCCATGCTGCATGAGGGCGCACAAATGCGCGAGACTCTACATGACTTCACGATGGTTTACAAACATTTCTGCTCCAATCAGCTGTTGAATCTCGTGAAATTTCGTAACGAGTGCTTTTTAAATGCATTCCTAGTAATTTTTCACTCGAAATATAATATACAAATATTTGTTACAAATAATACAAAACTCATACTAAGTTTATTTTTATTTTTTTCCCGAATAATAACAATACTTCTCAATATAGGATCTGAAACGAACATAACCACAATCATCAATGTTTGGCTCCGGCACAATAGAAAAGTTTGGCTTCAGTTTGACAACCAAATCGATTCTATTCGCACCACCCAGGCACTGACAGTAAATTTGGAATTCCAATTGGAACATTTCCCGTCTTTGTTTATAGTGTCTTTAGCGCGACAGTTAACCCATTTAAATATTTTCTGTCAATATTCGCGCGCTGCGCTCACCATTCTGGCTGGGGCATAAATCAGGGGACTGAAGAGAAGGCTAATACGTCTACCCACCATTCATTCAATATGGCGTACAGTGTTTTTGTTTTAATTTCATTTAATTCATGATAACACAACTTCGGATGTATCGATGAGCTATTATATATATTATACTCAACTAAAAATACACGTAAAAAAAATTAATGTTATTTATTATTAATATTTCTAATACCTTTTCGCCAAAGCAGGCGCTTAATGACATATATAAAAAAAAACTTATACATCGCATTAGTCACATACATTCGGAAACTTATACTTTTCATTAACTTATGAATGTTATTAGCTATTTGATATGGGATCATTCATTAGGTGGCATAATGAAGAGTATAAGTATTTTCGAATGGTTTTTTGCCATAACATATTGCCTGATTTTCTCAAAATTGCACGCGGCGAACCCTTTATGAAAGGTACCGCCGCGCTTTCTGCACCCCGTTTACTTGATTCTTATGGGTGAATAGCATTGCGGTGTATCGTTTGGCGCGGCCGTACCTTTCGACAGTCATTCGCCGCGTGAAGTTTTGTGCAAGTACCCATCTGGGAACATTATACACGCCGCGCAGTGTATCATATCCAGAAAATCTGACAATATAAGGTTATTTTTTTACGTGTACAGTAGACGTTCGATAACTGCAAGTCATTTAACTGCAATGCTTTCTAACTGCAATTCGATAGTTGCAACAGTTTTGCAGTTATCGGACCGCTATACTTCAAACTGATGTCAGACTTAATGACAGCTGCATTGCGTTGCACATTTAGATGCACTTTTATTGCATCTGACGTCGATTGACAACCGTTTGACGTCTAGAATGCGTTGCAGTTATCGAACGGCATTCGATAACTGAAAAGTAAACATTTTGCAGTTATCGAACGGCTACTGTATATTTACAGTAAGAATTAACATTTACAAACTATACAAATCAACTTACAATCTAGTTTTCCTTCCGGCTACAATCGAACAAACATCTACCTCCGGGCTCGCGGCGACCTAATTGGCTAATTACATTCAACAAATTATCACAAACGTTCATACTGATACGATTCAAACTTAAACTCACAGTTAGCAACAGTAGTGGAACAAACACACCTACTGTGCGGGAGACAAATGCGTTCGCCCAGGTAAACCCTTTGCGGCCGGCGGCAACAACAGGCGTTTCACCCTTCTGGCATAAGTCAGCTTACGCCGTTTCCAAATGTTGGTCTTGGTTTTTTCCATCCCGCCTCTTCCAATCCAATCTGACACTGCCTTTTTTGTTGTTTTGCTTATGTCAAAACAAGAAAACAATAAACAACAAACAGAAAGGACGATCCTTCCTTGTCATGTCATGTTAGTCCGGTTAGTTTGTTCTTGTTCTTATATCTCAGGTTCTTATATTTAAACGATACGTAAAATAATTAATTGCAGAAGTAATTGCGGTTTTAATAAGCAGTTAATTATGTGGTTTTTGAGAAATATCCAAAACGGTATTACCAGTTTCATAATGTACACGTTTTGCCGTGAAACTCGATTACAAACTGCTTTTCTTAATCCAGGGACAATCTACTACGTTCGGCCGAGTATCGCTAAACACACGGTAAGCCGTTCGACGGGCGAGCTGATCATCCAAGGAGATCCTTCAATAAGCCGGAACCATGCATTTCTTTATCCTGAAGCGAATACCCTCAAAGTGATTGACGCCGGGTCGCGGTACGGAACGTTTATCAACGATGCCATCGAGTCGGAGCGGGATCCAATAGCCAAAGACAGCCCTTCGGAATTGCGACAAGGCGATCGGTTGCGCTTCGGCAAATGTGAGAGTGTCTGGACAGTGGGTCGGAAGGAGTTCGATTGCATCACATCAACGATTGCGGTGAATGCACGATTGAAGCAAGCATTGCAGTTCCTTGGTGGAGAGGTGCGGGACGCGTTCGAGGAAGGAAGCACTCGATATTTGATCATGAAGGCCATCACGACCACGCCCAAATTGCTGTTGTGTCTGATCGATCAGATTCCCGTGGTTAAACCGGAATATTTCGATGAATGTGTGAAAGCAGTCGAGCGAGGAAGAGAGCTTCCCAATGAAAGCGATTTTGTTCCGGAATTCGCCGAAGCGTACGTCCGTAGTGAAGGTATTCTGGCCTCATCAACTGTGATAATTGTATAATCATTTAATTTAATATGTACCTAACCCTCTAGGTATGTCATTTGGAAAAGTGCCCGAAAGGAAAACGCTATTCAAGGGAAAGACGTTTGTCTTCATAAAACCAAAGCATATGAGTCAGTATGAAGAGATCGTTAAATTGGCCGGCGGAAACAGCATATGCGCTCAGAAACGAAAGATTGCGAAATCTTTTTTCACCAGTGAGGATGTGATCGTGATGCAGGCCGGGTCGGATTCTCAGCTGTCGCAGACATCGTCGCGGGCCGTCGATGGTTTAACGCAGATTGTGTCGAACGCTGGCCGACGCTTAATACCGGATGCGGAAATCGGTCTGTCAATTCTGCACTGTTCGCTGGAAAAGTATTGCAACCCTCTGTACAAGTTCACCAATGTGTTAGATTTGGAAACGATTCCGTTTTCAGAAGGCGGTGAAACATTGGCGAAGAATAGTGAAGAGTGTGTCGGGTCGTTGAAAGTCGGCGTAAAAGAGAGTATCTCGATTCCGGAGACAGAATCGCGAGATAGTTCACAAAATGTTGACGTTCACAAGAGTTTGACTACAGAATCAATGGACTACAGTGAGCAGCCTTTGAAGATTTCAGAAAAAGGTAAGGTTCATGATTTCGCAAAACCCAGCGAAACAATGGCCAAGACTGGAAAAGAAAAACGTAAGCGGGAGGAAATTCCACAAGAAAACATTAGTCCAAAGGAGACTAAAAAAGTTCGTTCGGAGTACGCCCCGATAGATGATGAGGTGCTGCCCAGTCAGTTGGATATTCCGGAGACTCCTGCTAGTATTCAACCTTCACAAGCGTCCAACTTTTCAGGATTCTTATCGGTGAACCGTGAGAATGTCATAGAGGAAGCAACGCAAAAGCAGAAACAGAAACGGCCTTTGAATTTATTGCTCGATGATGGTGAAGGTGATTTGTTCAATTTTGATGAAACCGCTCCAAAGCGAGCCAAACGCCAGGCATCGATTTCCGAGGCGTTTTCAAGTTCGCAGCAACAATCCCAAGCTAGCGAGAGGCGATCTCGCCACCAACAAGCAGAAGACGATGATCTTTTTTCGTTCGATAGTGGAAGCTCGAAGCGTTCGAAGCAGAAAAAATGTGATCAGCAATCGGTACCACGCCTGTTAACAAAAGCAACCCATCCTAGTACGACGAATGGGTCTTCTGCTTCGGTTCAAACGTACAAACAGTTCATCAAACCTATCCAGATACCAATGGATGGATGGTTGGCATCAACGTTCTGTGATCTGAACATCAAAAGTCAGAAGGAGGAGCCAGGGGATGTGAACAGCAGTGATTCCGTGAGTCCAACGAAGATAAAAAAAGAACCAAACGATGAGAGCGAAGACCAGAAGACACGGATTTGGGTGGACGGAATGGAGGCGATGTTCCAGGTACGGGTGAAATGCATGAATTTGACATCGCATCGGCCGCACGGTGGAGAGGGGGATGAGGCAGCAAGCCTCTACTCAACGGGTGATGCAAACTCTACCGTTAATGGTCGAAACAATTTCAAGGCCTTCGTAAAGGTGAGTAATATTATTTTTTTGGGATATGAAAGTTTCCATTCTTTTGACTAGTTTTCGAAATATACGAGAGATATTTCTCAATGTTGATTCTTCAAACATATAAATAGTTTAAAGATTGGAAACCATAAAACAGTGAAGCCTAACACAAATTACGCCAAATTTTAACCGACCAGACACGTTTCCATATTTCTATTTGCAGAAACAAAACTTCAAGCTGCAGCAAACGGTAGTTCGAACGAAACCAGTGTGCGTGCTGGACAACACCCAGGACGACCACTTCTAAAAGATGGTTGTTCGCTCACTGATTCGAATAAAATGTTACACAAATGTTAATCTACTTTGAGGAACGTTTATTCATTTTCGATTTCCCTTTACCACCCGAGGGACTCCTGCCTATCAGCTCCGTCAGTTCCTGTTTGAAAATTTGCAGCAAATCCTTGGTGCCCATGCGATTCATTTCTCTTGCCATGCTGGAGGCAAAGGCGTTGAACGCATTATCGGCCAAATTTTGGGTGACGGCTTGTGATAGATTCTGTCGTCGTTTTGTCTTTTCTTCGTCCAGGAAATTTTTCACGTCGAATTTGGATTTCACGCTTTGTGCGTCGAAATGGGGTTTGTTGGGCAATTGCTTGGCTTTGGCGAATGGCATTCGATCAATACGCTCTCCTTCGTCGAACTGGATCTGTTTAAGGAGAATAGCCTTTGGTATAGAAGCAGACATGTCTGTTTCGATTGTAGGCTTTGTCAGTGTGGCATTAATGCGCGCGTCTATTGTGTTGCTAGTGGTTCGATCAGATGTCTCTTTTGAAAGCAAAAGAAACAGATTAGAATCAGAACTCAGTTTAAGATCCTGGGCACCTTCCTCACATGCGATTATTCGCTGGCTGTATTCCTTTCCTAACCAAATGCCCAAGTCTTCCGGGTAGAAGCAATCAATGCCAAGTGGCCAATCTTCAGCTGTATTTTGTAGAAGTGAACGGAACGGGTACAGTTTGTTGTAGATTTGAACTATCTTTTGGCAAATATAAATCGATTTGTACCACACTTCGGCCAGCAGACACAAGAACAGTGAACAAACATTGAAGAAAGAACCGGTGGACATAAATCTGACATAGAACCGAGCTGCATTCTCAGACAGAGACGCAATCCGACTAAAGAGCTTCGCCAATCCCCTGACAGCGCACCAGAAGATAATCCAGATTGCCTCGTGTTGGCAGTTGCACTATTTTCTCCAAATAATTCCCATCTGGCAGTAAATTAAGGAAATTCGAAAGCATATGAACGACGTCCACCGTACGGTACCGAAGCAACGATTGGTTTAACTGTTTGATTAGCCGGAAACCGTGCATATTGTAGAAGCGGTTATCCCAATGAACACAAAATCGGCTGACGTATGCGGCCGCTTGGTCGAATGAAGCCTGCGACTCGAAGTACCGTAGAGCATCGGTGATGGTACTGATGAGGCAGCGAATCTCTGAAATTGGATGCATTTGAATGGAAAAGGAAAACGACTTTTATATCATTGCTTTAGCACGCTTGTCACACAAATTGATGCGCTTGATAATGATTGGATTATGAACACTTACCATCTTTACTATGTTTAGTTGTACAAGCAAATGTATTCAGTACCGGTGGAACAAGGTCCCTTCTATTCCAGACTTCCATTATTGAACCGTGATTAACCAAAACTGAAGCGAATTAGAACGAGTTGTTTGCAAAACAAATCCGATCGCGGGCACGACTTGATGGAGCCGAGTGGAAAGCACGTGTGTTATTAACGGGCGGGCTTGAAAAGGGCTCACCTGGATCAAGCCCGAAGATTGTTTTTGACATTATTATGACAGATCATAATAACGTCCGCAGATCCGAAATTTCGCGTGTGGCAGTTTTGATTTCGTTTTCGGTGCGGTGGAGTTGTGCAGTGCATATTTTTGCAGCTGGAGACTATTGCCGCAGTTTTCTTCCAGCAAATCCTGGTGCAGTGACTCATAAAATTGCATTGCTGATTAGCTTTTGCGGATACAAAAAGATAGTATTTTGATCGAAGATTAGCAGGAGCAGGAGGAAGACAGCGATGGAAAACCTAACCATAAGTATGACATTTTTTCATCGCCGATAAAATTTTATCAATACGTTATCGCAATTTTTGTAGCATTGGCACTTTTGTCGATTTTGAGTATGTATCGTAAAATCTCGAGTTCTTTAGTTCTTTTTAATTCATATCAGATAAAGATGTTTATTGTATTAACTATATGTACGTATATGAGTTTTGTAGTGGTAGACTCCGCCGTAGCAAATATTTCTTGGAATTAGAAATTATTTAGCTTCTATTCGATGATTCATTTTTCTCTGTAAACGCTAAATCGTTGGTTCTAATTATGAAATTTACTCAACCTACAACCTTTAGGTACTGTACAGGCCACTACGGCTTTACCCGGTTATAAATTGCGTCAGCTTATCAGCTTTATAAGGCAGACAAATCTAAACTATAAAATAAAATAAAACATCAAAAAGACACAATGTTCACATGGTATTAAACCATGGTTTGTTATACATTAAACAGTTCAGAAACATTGTAAAAATGGGGGCAATATACTTGCCACCAGAGCTTTAAATATTCGATTATTTTTTTTATGAAGCCCGGTCGGTTGTCCGACATTTCGCGGTAAAACATTCCGCGGTTAACCATTTCGCGGTGTACCATTTCGCGGTCTGTATCATTTGGCGGTAATCTGTTTCGCGGTTTATACAATTTGGCGGTATTCCGTTTCGCGGTATATATTATTTCGCGGTGCTCCGTTTCGCGGTATTCAAGCTTATGTCGAATTCGTTTTTAAAAAGTTCCAACCTAGGTTGGAACCAGTTCCAACCTAAGTGCTGTCAAAGTGTTTTTTTATTCGCTCAGGTTGGAACTAGGTTCGCACTAGTTCCAACCCCAAAGCTGTCGGGTTCGCACTGTGTTGTTTCACGGTTTCGCACCGGGTTCACCAATACAACTGTACTACAACTGTCAAAACCACGTGGGTGGGTGGGACTGGGCGGAATAAACAAGCAGAAGGGAGAAACTAAATTGTCTGTTTATTAAAATAAAATGCGCGTTGGAAATCTTTTTTCCGGGAATTTTGTGATATTTGTTATTGTAGTTTAGAATGAAATTAATCCGGTACTGTTGTCTAGATTCAGTTTTAAAAATAATTGTTAGGGAAGTTATGTATTCATAAATTCATTCAGTTTTTCCTCACAGGTGGTGTCCTAAATTAGGTCAGTGGATGGAATTATGTAGTTTGGGAATTTCCCTTGAAACCCGTTCACAAAATCCGCTAAGAATTGTCAGAAAAATATATTTGAGGAATACCGAATAGAATTATTTCTTATGCTTCTTCTTCTTCTTCTTATTGGCATTACATCCCCACACTGGGACAGAGCCGCCTCGCAGCTTAGTGTTCACTTAAGCACTTCCACAGTTATTAACTGCGAGGTTTCAAAGCCAAGTTACCATTTTTGCATTCGTATATCATGAGGCTAACACGATGATACTTTTATGCCCAGGGAAGTCGAGACAATTTCCAAACCGAAAATTTCCTAGACCGGCACCGGGAATCGAACCCAGCCACCCTCAGCATGGTTTTGCTTTGTAGCCGCGCGTCTTACCACACGGCTAAGGAGGGCCCACGCCATTTCTTATGCAGAATTTCTTTTGTAATTCTTCCAAAAACTCCTTCGTGCGTTTCAAAATTTTCTTCTGGAATTCTGCCAGAAATTACTTCAGGAATTCTTTCTTGAATTCTTGTATGCGATATCTTTCAGGCATTCCTCCATATTTTTTCCAAGGGATCCTTTCGAGATGAATTCCTTTGAAAATTCTCCTAGGAATATCTTTGAATACTGTTCCAGGATTGTCTCTGGAAGTTGTTCCAGGAATTAATTTGGAAATTCCTACAATATAATTTCTTCAGGAAATCCTTCTAGAATACAGGAACTTACTCGAAGTATCCTTCAGGAATTGCTCCGCAAGTTTCGTACATAAATTCCCCCGGAAGTACCTTGAGCAATTCCTCCGGGAGATTCTTGCAAATTGAAAATGCACGGGGCCCAAAATCCGGCGGAAAATTTTCCCGAGGTGTGAGGCTACCTTTATCAGGAGAGGTAGCGAGAAAATAAATTAGTGAATCCTGGAGAATTTTTATTACATGCTTCTGAGTGTTCTCCGAAAAAAACTTTTGCAGAAATAGACGAATTTACGGAAATACGGAAAATACGGAATTCTTGGTATAAAAATGTGCACGGGATTATTGAATATAATTAAATAGGGGAACTGTTCCGATCTCCATCTCACTGAACATATATTCATCTCATCGGGAAACAAAGAAATGCAGCACCAATTTCGGCGCCTCTTTTTGTCTACATGCGTGCTCACTGCTGAGAATCACAAATCAGAAAATCACAAAAGTAATAAACAATCCAAATTCCTTTCCATTGCTTTGTTTCTGATGGGATGAATATCGGAGCCATGAGATGAATTCCAGGAACAGTTTCCCTGTTTATATCCACTGAAAAGTAAATTCCACTATTTGCAAAAATCAGTTCACGCACTTAAACATATTTACTTATCATAATCTGATTAGTCAACGCCAACGCACTGCCAGTGCACTGGATGTCCTGGATCATATGTTTCGAATCAAAACAAACACGATGCTACGCACACCAACATATCCAATGACAGATGGAATTGAAAATGTTTTTTTATTCAGGGTTCGGGTTGGCACTGACCCAGGTTTAAAAACGAATTCGACATTAGATTATCATTTGAACTTTTTTTTTTGTATTTTTAAGAGTTTGCCATTTTTTTCTACCAACTATTAATTTTCTCTTCTTTATATGGCCGTTTCTTTCATTGCATTTCCCTTTCAAGTATTTTTCTCTTTTCTTTTACGCATTATTTTATGTTATTTTCAAAAGACATATACATTATTGTCAATATTAGATGTGTGAACTTTGTCATCAAGATACACTATATCATATGATAAAGGTCGCTGTCTTAATACCTTAAAAGGCTATGGTATTCTGGTAGAATTCAGAAGATGGAATGACAGAAAATTATTCATAAGGCAAAAAGTATCTTCCTTAAATGTTAGCCGGTATTAGGCTAAATATCATGTGCTGTCTTCTTCAAATGTTCGCATTTGCCCGGTATAAGACAATATGTGCTGTTTCGTCTTCTTTAAATGTTCGCATTTGCCCGGTATAAGGCAAATTGTGATGTTTTGCCTTCTTTAAATATTTGCATTTGCCCGGTATAAGGCAAAGTGTATTGTTTCGCATTCTTTGCATACCGTCATCGGGGTGACAATGGGTCAAATGGGGGTGAGAATGGGTCACTGTTTCAACCACTTAGAATGCTTGTAAATTGGATTGAATGCATCTGAGGGCAAGAAGATTAAAAGATAAGAGACCTTTTTAGACGATTTTGCTCTTCGACCTCCTGACTGTCGGCGAAAGCGATGACCCATTCTCACCCCCAGACCCATTGTCGGGGGCAGCAGGGACTATGTCCAAGGGCCTTACGAACCCTCCCCACGGCCTCTGCGAGTCAGGGGGCCTGTCTAGGACGTGGTGGGGTTTGGTGTGTCCGCAAGCAGGCCCTACCAAAGCGACCTTGCGCCGCTCAAAGCGCACAACAGCCCAGGGAGTGCCAATTGGCATGGGGAGTGTCCCTACTTCGGTAGGGTAGCGCGTGAGCTGCTTCGGTAGGGTAGCGCGTGAGCTGCTTCGGCAGGGAGCGAGTTATCTGTTTGTGCTGAGGCAGGAGTGTCATAGCGCGTCGCCGCTATTGTCACCTCGAAGCGCACTCAGATGGTGTGAATGGTGTGCGAGCACCCAAGTCAGTCTCGCATGGGACGGGTGCCTGTGTGAGCGATAATGAGCGAGTACGTTTAGTACTGCCATCCTCCAGAAGTAGTACTGGGAGGTAGTTCCTGGGGGAAACGATGGTGGAGCCCAAAGGAGGTTAGTCGGTATTACCGGTATGGTCGAGTCCGACACTCCAGTACACTTCTGTGTGGCAGTTTGGCAACTACAATGCACGTGTACTGGGTTAGTGTGTAAATGCATTCTCCCTTGTAAAAAAAAAGATCCATTGTCACTACCGGTGCGGTGGCGGTAGTCGTATTTGCAAATATGTTTTGCTTCAAAACATTTTTTTTTGTTGGGACTTGAATTTATATGAGTCTGGTGTAAACTCAATGATTATTCACTTTACATAATAATTTGGTGAATTTGAGACTTTACAAAGTTAAAGAACACATTATTTAACTACTTGTAACATTAGTAAAATTAAACCTGCAAATTGGTATTGACCGCGAAAAGTTTCACCGCGGAATAGTACTAACCGCGGAATGGTATACCGCCAAATAATATAAACTGCGAAATGTTATACCGCGATATGATACTGAACGCGAAATGGTAGACCGCGAACTGGTAAAAAGCGAAATGGTTAACCGCGGAATGTTTTACCGCGAAATGTCGTACAATCGGGTCAGTGAGCAACCTTAGAGAAGATCAGGTTCGGGTAACCAACCCCGGTTGGAACTATGGTCGTATGCTGACAGGGAAAGGGGGGGGGCTCCTCTTCGGAGGTGCGAATCTCACTGAGCGTCTGTTCTTCATGTTTGGAGCGGCTCACAACAGCGTCTGTTCTCCATGTTAGGGGCGGCTGATCATCGTCCGATCGCCAGCAAGGGGCTCTAAATTGTATCGTCTGCGATTCGGACGATAGATTATCAGCCGAATTTAATCCGTCTCGGGACGTGCCTCCTGAGTCAACCTTCCGCAAGCACTATAGCTCTCCAACCGCCTGTGTCCAGTGACACCAATACATATATGCATCTACTGCTCGTAACACGATATTATACCTACCACCCAGAGTCTATTATATAGAGTTGCGCAAAGAGGATCTTCTTACACTTATTCTGAATGATCTTCTTATTATTGTGTTTGCAACTTTCATTTTTGTTCAACCCTTAAAGTGACTTCACGGGAGTGTTCACTGCTAAAGCTTTTTAATTCGATAACCAAGTTACCCACAGAGTGCAAACACGTAAGTTTCTTGTTGCTACTTTATTGGTTTTTTTTTTGAAGTTTTTTGAAGCTGTTTCTAGAACAAATCTAATACATTTCAATTCATGCGTTTTAATTCGCCATAATAATCATTAGGTGATAACAATACTTCCGCCTTACCAAGAAGCATTTGTTTACTCTGCTCGATAGGTAGACGGTTTGACAGTTCAATAGGTAGATTTGGCTTCACTCTTTGCGTAACTCTATATATAATAGACTCTGCTACCACCAATAATGCATATATGGTTCTATGACACTAACACGAATGTCACTGCCCCGAATGTCACTACCCCGAACGCCAGTACCCCGAAAGGTCACAACCCCGAATATTCCACTACCCCGAATGACCACTACCCCGAATATCCAGAAAGGCCATTACCCCGAAAATCATATACATATATTACGCAATAATTTTAATTATTACTTTTGTATATGCTAACAATTATCCTAATATTTGAGCCGGGAATGCTCGGGATAATGCGAAAGAGCGAATGCCAGAGACCAACAAAGAGAATGAAAGCACGACCTTGGCTTCACGACCTTCGCGAGAAATTTGTGAAAACGTGATGTGACTTTTAGTATAAGCAATTATTTCTTTTTCTTTAATACATGTCCTGTCTATGGAACGGATATTATTATCTTCAGCAAAAATTAATGTTGTTGCGCTACGTACAATACACGCACTTACCCGGGACAAGGCGAGAGAGTAAATTACTTTTTTCTTTCAAATTATGCACTTGCCCGGAATATGATGGGAGAGTAAATGTCACCTTCTTGTAAAGCGTGCTTGCCCAGAATAATGCGAGGGAGTGAATGCCTCCTTCTTTTGAAGCACGCATCTGTCCGGAAAAAGGAGGGAGAATGAATGACACCTTCTTTTAAAGCACGCGATTGCCTGGAATAATGCGAAAGAATGAATTTCTCCTTCTTTTGAAGCACGCATCTGCCCGGAATAGGATGGGAGAGTAAATGACACCCTTTGAAACACGTGCTTGCCCAGAATAAAGAGGCCTGCACATAGGATACGTTTACGTTGCGTTTGGCAGATTTCATATGGGAAAACTGTCAAACGCAACGCAAACGAATCCAATATGCGGGGCTCCTAATTCGAAACAGTGAACGCCTCCTCCTTTTAAAGCACGCATTTGCCCGAAATAATGCGAAAGAGTAAATGACACCTTCTTTAAAAGCGTTTGCTTTTCCGGAATAATGCTTCCTTCTTTAAAAGCACGCATCACGCATTTAAAGTGGTGGAGTAAATGACACCTTTTGAAGCACGCACTTGCCCGGAATAATGCGAAAGAGTGAATGCCTCCTTCTTTTAAAGCACGCATTTGCCCGGAATAAGGTGGACGAGTAAATAACTTTTTTTAAGGAACGCATTTGGTCGGGATGCGGCGAAAAAGTAAATGTTTCCTTCTTTCAAACAACGCGGTAGCCCGGAATAAGACGGGTGAGTAAATGACTCATACTTTAATTATTCTGAATATGTTATTTTTGACTGATTAGTAACTATTTTTAACTTCATTATTGAAACGCAATCTAATAAAGTAATAAAGTGAGCAAGAAAGTGAGCACATGTTTTTTTAAATTTTTGATTAATTTTTGACAAATTCGGGGTAATGGTCCTTCGGGGTAATGATAATTCGGGGTAGTGACCATTCGGGGTAGCGGGTTATTCGGGGCAATAGCCTTTCGGGGTACTGGCGTTCGGGTTAGTGACATTCGGGCTAGTGACATTCGGGGCAGTGTCATATAGAATCGCATATATACCTGATGTGACTTAGTATGACCAATACCTGTACATCCGATACATCTCTCCTTGTTTTCAGAAAATGAAACAAACATACATTTCCTTTTATTCGATGTCTTTAATCCTCGCTTTGTTGTTTCAACGTTTAAACCTACTTCGAGAAACATCTTATAAAACATAATCGTCATACCGTTTTGGCATTTCAATTCTCCGCTTACTGAGCCTTACTCGTTTCTCTTCTGATTCTTTATTTAACTCGCTTCCTGTTATATCTGATGAACGGTCCTGTGATGATGTATCTACCCCTCCTAGCTTTTTCAAATGACTACTGTTACGTACATAGATATTTCAACTTCTCCTTGATTTTACCTTTACTTCTCCCCCATTTACACTAATAACCTCGTATTCTTCGGTACAAAATCTAGGTTCTAATGCTCCAGGTTTCATGTTCCTCATTATGACGATGTCTCTTGGTTGCAAAGAATGTTGTTTGGCGCCACGACGTTCATCACTCCTCTGTTTACATATTTCCTTTGAAATCATATCGCGATCCCTCGCTCCTTCCCAATTAAGAGTATCAGATTGCCCAATTGACGGAATAGCATTTCTCATCTCGCGGCCAAACATCATCTGGCCCGGTGAAATTCCCGTCGTTTCCTGTGGTGTAGAGTGGTACATCAGCAAATAGTCCAGCAAATCAGCTTCCCAGTCTGTCCCCTGGATCAAGCTAATTTTCACTCTTTTTCCCAAATTTATCATTTGCCGCTCCGCTGCCCCATTTTGTTCCGTTCAGTACGGCGTCGAAAGATTCAGGTGGATGCCTTAACTTTTGCAGAATTGTTGCATTTCAGCCGACCTAAACTGTGGGCCATTGTCGGCCGTTATCGAACGAAGTACGCCAAAACTTGCAAACATTTTTAGCAAAGAACTGATCACTCGTTGGGATGTAGCTGCAGGGCTGTTACAACTGTCGCGGATTTCGCGATTTTCGCGTTTTACGCGGATTTGTCGCGGATTTACCCTTCCAGTCGCGAAAATCGCGGTTTCGTCAAACATTGTCGCGAAAATCGCGGATTTATAATTACACTCTCGCGAAAATCGCGATTTCCTCAATTTAATTTTAGGAAAAATTCAACATGTCAATTAAGGTACAGTGGGGCAAGTGGGTAAAGGAAATCATATATTTCATGTTCATCAAGTCATAAAAGTTGAATATAATATTGAAAACGATCATATTTATGACATAACGAATCATCTATCCAATCTTTATATGCCTGTGAACAATATCTTTGAAAAATACTTTTAGGATACAAAATATTTGGAAAACAAAAAAATCGGTTTCAATTTTTCACTTGCCCCACATGTGGGGTAAGTGAAAAAATGATTTTAAAAGAGTATTTTTCAATATAAGAACACATTTTCTGTTCATATATTTCATGCAAATGATAATTATACTGAATAGAACATAACTGTGATCTGTTGTGATGCTTTTTAACACTTCATGAATGTCAAAGGGCACTAGAGTGCCTCCATTAAGTGATTTTTATGTTTTCTTTACTTGAATTTTTTTTGAGATCTAATTTCTCATCTCCATTTGTGTCTAACACTACTTTCTATTTCAGGTTTATAGTAAGATAATGAACCTTAGCGATAATGCAGAGAAATTACCTTTGAAACATTCATCAAACCTGGAATCATATTGTGTTTCATTAACAATCCACTTATGATTTCAGTAGAAGAGTATACATTAACAAATAAATAAATTTTATAAATTTCAACTAAATAAATTATAATTGTTGATATATTTACAATAGTAGTGATTCTTGTATTTAAGCTATATAAATAACATTTTTTCACGAATTATTTATCAAACATATGGATTATTCAAAACACTGACACGCTTGGCACTTTGGGTTCCTGATTTAGTATTACCACGTATCACTGTAATAACCAAAAGCTTTAGAATGAGCTCGAATTGGTATCATTTGTTTATATACACTTAATAGAAATGATTTGTGTTAGGAAAAATAGAGAAATGCATTCAGTGTCGGAAAATTTTCACTTGCCCCACCCATGGTAAAAAACAGGCAAAGCAATAAAATATTTTTTTTCAAAATTTTTGATGTTCATATCAATATTTTTGTGGCTGGAATTCAAAACTACAAAGAAAACCAACTTATCAATGCGCTAATTGAATGTGTTATGGAAAACAACATAAAAAAATATTTGTATTTATTGACACGCAAAACAACTTGTGCAAAAGATAAACTTTAAAGGTTAATAAACTTTTCCTCTCGCATGTTGAAATGGTTCATTATTTCATGTTTCACTCATTCAACGCATTGATTTGAATGGCCTTGTATGATTGTGAAGTGAAATTGAATAATTCTGTGCTTCATCAGTGAAATACTTGCGTTTTTTTCACTTACCCCATTTACCCACTTACCCCACTGTACCTTATTTGGACATTTGCAATATAAGCAATCCGTCAAAGATCCAAACACATGGTATTCGAATTGCCAGATCGATCATACTGCATTTAAAGATACCCGAAATGCCGAGAACTATTTATTTTATTGCTTGGAACATTTGTGCCACTTATTCCGGAATTACAATTATGATTACTTGCGCTGCATAGAGGGTCGACGATAAAGTCGGATTAAACGGATTAATATTCACACCTGCAACTGCCGGGACGGAACTGATAGCTGATCGAACTGTCTTTATTTATGTGTTTTTGATTTGTAATATTAGGTTCAACACAAATGAGGAAAGAAATCAGAAGGATTCATTTTGCGAGCCAACCTTTAGTTCTGCCAATAGCAATTTAAATTAAGAGGAAAGCCGGATCAGAAGGGCCGCCTTGTGAGCCAACCAAGGGCTTCGCCAGTTGTTTTGAATTAAAATTGCCACATAAAAATTATTGTAAGGATAAAATTTGGCAGAAAAAAAAACACAAAAACACTAATAAAATAGACAAAAATTGTGATGATAGGGTTCCCACGGTTCCGGCTTTTCCGTGAGGACTGGAATCCTGGGGTTCATGCCGCTCCTAGGGTGGTGGGAATCTGGTTCATCTGCATCCTCGAGTGTCTCGCAATTATCTTTTTTTGCGCGTGGTGTGTTAACTTGCTGCTGAAGAATTAAGGTCTAGATTGGGATGGTTGGAGCGATATTCAGAAATCCGAATATCGTCGCTTGAACGATAGATAGGTTTTTTTTTCATTGCCCAACCATCAATTGAGTCCAGTTTTGTACCGTGCTTAATGACTCCCACTATTACAAGCATCTCATTCAAACATTTCAGTATTCGTCCTTTGTTTTATTATGTATTCCAATCACTTTTTGGTACACACTTACCTCATTTCACCGTATTCGGTAAATTTTACCGAAATCTCAACAGCAGAACTGTTCGGTAATTTATTTTACAGATTTTTTGTAATTTTTTCCATTGCTCAACTGTCAAAATCACCGAAAATCAGTTAAATGATTTACCGAACAGTTCTGCTGTATAGATTTCGGTAAAATTTTACCGAATTCGGCGATTTATTTTAAGTGTGAGGCTATTTTTTTCCAGTTCCATGCGTTTTTGTTCCATTATCTGTGCTTCAAAATTCCTCGCTGTTCTCATATTCATTGAGAGTTTATTCGTGATTACCCAGTTGCAACAAACTGTCTGATTGAACTTGAACCTTGAGACTCCAAAAGAAGCCTACGATGGATAGCACATACGGCATTGTAATGCTCACTATAGATGGCTAATCGCTAGATCCTGACAAGTCCCTCCTTCGTTTGGAAGATTACTCACTTACGAACTAGTTTGCACATGTGGTGGCAGAATCTAACTATTTCCGTTTACCCAGCTTCACTGCGATATAGATTCATTAACTCTTACGTACTCAGTCAATCCTGGGCCAATTGCTAAAAGGCGCACTGAAGTTTAGTACCCTCAGGTCCACATTAAATTGCAAAACGCCATCGTGTACGCGACCTACCATGAAGCCTACAGCCTCTTTTGGGATCTTTAGTGCATCTTATCTTCGCTTGGTGCTCTTCCTGCAAATGAACAACGTGTCGAGTCTGCCGTGTTGTATAAGCATAGCAATATCCATCCATTATCTCATACGTAGTGGTAATGACATCATTTTTCAAATCAATAACATTATCCGAGTTTTTAAAAATTCGCAGGCCTTAGAACCGTGCCTGTCCGCCTCTGGTATCATTTCGCCTGAGTGCTTTTTAATCAGATTCGTCAAGCTTTGTTCTGGCCTCTGCTTGCTTTTGAAGAAATTGGTCTTATTATTTCCTAACTGGCGGATTGATGGAGGTACACAATGCAATGACTGATAATTTATGCGTCCATGCCCTTGTAAAACGATGGTAGAGATTAGAAGAAAACTATATAGCGTACTAAAAAGTATAATTCAAATACATATAGCCCTTGATCTAACTGGTATTTACCTATGACAACAGACTGCCATCTGCCCAACCAACTTATAACGAAATGCATCGATACAACATTTCTTTCGGGCATAGTTCAACGCTGCACATATATTTTCTGTGGCTCGTGATATGCTTGAAGCGTTAACTATGCAGTTTTGGGTATTACATAAATTAGCGAATGTTCTTTCATTTTCTTTTCTATCAACGAATATGCCAATAGATTAGAAGCAAAAATATTGAAATTTCGCATTTATAAAACGTGTTCATAATATATTAAGAAAAAAATAATATTTTTGTTTGTCGCGGATTTGTTTCTACAGTAGCGGATTTCAATTTGCCAGTCGCGAATTTCGCGGATTGGAATTCGACTAGTTTGTAACAGCCCTGTAGCTGGTTTCATCGATTGAATTTGAATAAAGCGACACGTGTAACATACGACTACTTGGAGCAGTGGCGCCGGGAGTGGGTGGGACAAGTAGGACATGTCCTACGCATGAAAATACCTGGGTAGGACAGTTGAAGCATTGTTCTACCCATGATTATGGTAAGAACATACCATATAAATAACTAAAAGATCTAATGTTATCAATAATATCAACAATCGTGGAGGTTTCCGGGATTGTATAAAGGCTTCTCCTTCTCAGAGTCTATGAGGAATTCTTTTTATTCCAAAAAGTGCTCAATGATGTATTGAGATTTTCCAAGAAGTCTTGAAGTTTCTAATAGTTTCTGCTCTTCCATAAAATGTTTGAATTTTTTCTTAAAGTTTGTAATTATTTTTGCTAGTTTAGGGAGGCTCAGAGAATTTCTGAAATTCTATAAGAATTGATAGATTGACAGGTGAATTAATTAAAAGTTGAATATCTAAACAAGGATATAGCTTAGCAGCTTAACTTAGCTAAGACTGGCTGTACTTGTCAATGGTTACTTCTCCGTGAACTGGTATAAATTGCACTACGATCCAAGTGACTAAAGGTTTGTACTTACTACCTACAGTCAGTTGGGAAAGGAGAGGAATGCTAGTGTGTAGTTGCTACTAGAGACTAAGAAAACCTCTGCATCCCCACAATACCACGGAAAGGTAATTTCGTTAACTCGCTAAGGTAGATGAAGTATTGACCGATGATTCGCTTAGAAAAGTGATGTAGTCTATGCAATCGGATATCTGGTAGCACACCTATGAGAAGAAAAACTCTGTAAGTTTCTAAGAGTTTATTGGAATCTGTACTGCCTATAATCGCATATCTGTTTCATATGAATAGGAAACCCAGCAAAGATGGAACAAATATGCGGTTACAGGCAGTGTAGGAATCACAATTGCATGAAATCTTAGAAGTCAGAAAGAACAAAGTCTGAAATTCGGAGTAGCATTCTTCTTGAGATTTCTGAAAATCCGTAAACAGTACTAAATACCCTTAAAGAATCTTGAACGATCATAAGCTTTACTGGTAGATCTAAAGGTTCGAATTCCTAGAAGTTAGTGAAATTGCTTTAAAATTGTGAAATTTTAAAAAAAAATACAGGAATACATAATCAGTTCTATGTGAAAATGTTCGAAGACATGCTTTTTGGAAATGTTCTACAAACACTAGAAATGTAATGATTGACTTAATAATCATAGGGAGATATTTGAGGATGTCCGAAAAAAATCTTTTGAAATCCGAGAGGATCTCCGGAAAGTCGCAGAAATTCCATAAAAGTATTCTATAGATTTGAAAATCCAGTTTTTGTCCTACCCACGTCTGGGAACGTGGCCGCGCCTCTGACTAGGAGTGATTTTCCAGCAGGTAAACCTTCTTTAAAATCCATCGCAAGATCTTGCCACGGCTTCGTTGGACAACGTCGGATAATTGGATTCGGTCTATCGGGCAGCGATGTCATTTTACAGGGTTTGCAGTTGCTGACAACTTTTTCTATCAGTTTATCCATTTCCGGAAACCATACCTTGGATCTCAAATGTGCCTTTATCCCTGTACTACCCTGATGTGCTCGATGAGCAAGTTGAACTGTTTTCTCCTGAAGACTACTTGGTATTACAATTCTATCTCCTCTCAGTATCAAACTGCCATACTCAATAAGATCATCTTTGATTGTGGCTGCTCGGTACTGCATTGGAACACTATCCCAGACCCCTGATGAAATTGCCTCTCGAACTAATATCAATGTTTCATCTTGTAAACTCTCCTGTTCGACTTCTCGTATAGTTAACGCTGAAGGCATCATTCCTTTCACTAACCAACTGACTACATCAATATCTCCTGCGTCCTCTGAATCATCGTTGACAGCCATCCGTGAAAATGCGTCAGCCAAGTTTTTGTCTCCGGGTTCATACTTCACTGTGAAATCGAAAGCCTGTAGTCTAAGAATCCATCTTTCAATCCGTGCTGAAGGTTTAGAACGAACTCGATTGAACAGATACTGTAGCGGTTTGCAATCGGTGATCAACGTGAAATGTTTGCCATACAAGCACCATACAAGTACATATACAGTTTTTCCATAGCCCACACGATTGCAAAACATTCCTTCTCCGTTTGACAATATTTCCTTCACGCAGAGAAATGTTTTTTAAACTCAATGATATTATGCATAAAAACAACAAAAATAATTATTGTTCCCCGGCTAATAATTTTATTTGTTGAATTCAACAAAAAATCAGATTTGATTAGACGAAAAATATTGTTGTTTCTACAATGTTCCAAAACAGCACTCAAAATAAAAATTGTTGAATTTACAATATATTATTTTGTTTGTACAAAAAATATTTGTAATCCAAAAAGAAAATTTTTTGCTTTCAACAATATTTTTCTTAAATTCAAAAAAATATATATATTATAATCAAAAATTTATTTTAAATGTTATATAAAATTTCTTGTGATTATCAATTATTTTATTTTTGGATAGGCTTCGTGTGGAAAATAAAACCACAATAATTTTTTTTTTCAAATATTTACTCCACAAACTAGTTACACTGGATTGCAGTAGAAACAACAATGAAAATTTTTGAATTAAATATATTTCAGTTTTGATTTAAAAAATAAAATATTTGGGTTTAAAAAATATTTCAATAATTTTATTTTTTAGTTCAAAAAGGTAGATTTTCTCTGCGTGTTTCGTGTGAAGCTAGACTTCTTGATGCACAATATACTGCACGAGAAATACCGTTTTTAACTTGCAGTAAAATAGCACCGATTCCAACTGGACTCGCATCTGTTACTAGAATAGTTTCGTCTTCTGGATTGTAAAAACTCAAGGATTCAACTTTGCCAAGTATATCCTTGATTTGGTTAAGTTCTTTGATGTGTGCTTGAGTCCAATCAAATTTAACATTTTTGACCATAAGCTGTCTGATATTTGCTGTCAGAGTGGCAATATTTGGAATGAATTTCCCGACGAAGTTGATCATTCCCATCAGAGATTTCAACTCAGTCAAATTTTTCGGTGGTCTGAGATCAAGTATTGCTTTAACCTTGTCATCAGTTGGTCGTATTCCATCGGAGGACATGATGTGACCCAAAAACGTCACTTCTTGAACGCCAAACAATGACTTTTTTTCATTGATTTTCAAGTTCAGTTCATTAAGCCGCTTCATTACTTCTCGCAGTGTACGGTCATGATCTTGCTCTGTTTCTCCGTATATGAGAAAATCATCAATGAACAACGGGCTTGGTGGTTATATGGCTACCGCTTCTGCCTCATACGCAGGAGGTCGTGGGTTCAATCCCAGGTCCGTTCCATTCCTCCTACTTTGTATCTTTCATATATTTCTCATGTTCTAGCAATCGCTAGAACTTGAAATTGGCTTTCATACCGTTTCCATGTTCTATTCCTATACCTACAGCTTGATTAGTTCTAGCAGGTAACTGTTAGAATTTGAAATGAGCGAAAAAGCTCGTTTCGGCAACCAATTAGAATATACCACTCTTTCATTACTATCACATTGGCAACCCGTTAACCAAGACGAACCTCTGCCATAAAACCCAACCCACATTCCAATAAAATTCCGCAGGCACTCGTGGCGAGTGCAGAGGTGTTCTCGGCTTGCAGTGGGCGAGTGACTGCATCATCAATTCCTTCCCCGATGACCGTGAGGACGTGACCAGCGCCGTTATCGACCATCCAAAATACTAGAGCTCTCGGACTGTGCACATTGAGGTTGGAGAGCAAATCCCATGCTTCCATCCATTGGTTCCCTGTGCAATTGCAATTGTTCTGGTCGATCACGGAGTAGCAACTACGAAATGCACGGTCATCATGCTCATGCTCATATGAGAAAATCATCAATGAATACGACTAACCCATTGATGCCTCGGAATAAATTTTCCATGGCACGTTGAAATAATTCAGGAGCTGAATTTATTTCAAACATGAGTCGACGAAATTTGTAGACCCCACTTCTGGAGGCGAAAGTCGTTATATCTCGACTTGGGGCTCCAACTCAAAGTGATAATATGCTGATTCTAAATCAATTTTAGACAGCTTTGAAACTTTGTGAATTGATGCAGTTGCTGCATCAATATTCGGCATGGGGTAATTTTCTCGTAGTACAGCACGGTTAGCTTCCCGCATATCGACACATAGCCTTATTTTACCGTCTGTCTTTCGGATTGGCACAAGTGGGGACACCCAAGTCAAAGGACCGTCAGCCCTTTCGATTATGCCTTTATCCAATAACTCCTGAATGACCTGTTCAATTTGATCGATTTATTTATTAATTTATGTTTATTCAGTATTTCTCGGGTACTTATTCAAAAAACATATGTGATTTTGTAAACAAAGATTCAAACGTCGATATGTCCAATCTGATAGCACTCCCACGCAAACCATCACCACAGACAGATTGGGGAAGCCTTCGGCTACCTGTTGGTGGTGTTGGTTTGCGTGGGAGTGCCATCAGATTGGACAAATCGACGTTTGAATCTTTGTTTACAAAATCACATACGTCCTTTTGAATAAGTACCCGAGATTTGTTTGTTTTCACATTATTCTCAATTTAGACTTACCTTCTCGACATCTGCCTCCATAGCTATCGGTAGACGCCTAGCAGCTTGAGCTACTGGAATAACCGTTTCGTCGATTTGAATTTTCAGAGCCACCTCCGGAATTTTCGGAAATTCTTGTAATTGAGCTTGACCGACCTCGTTTACCATATTAATATTGTAGCCGATCTTTAGTACTCCAAGAGCATAAGCGGTTGATTTGCTCAATAGGTTGGACTGCCCCCTTGGCGCTACAAGGAAGTGGGCCCATATACCGTTTTCTTCCCCCGGTGTCGTGACTTCTGCTTCGAATGCGATCGAAAAACAATTTTTTTCCTTCGAAGCGAAACTCCCGAACTGTGGATTCATACTAGCCGCATCCCTCTCGTTCAACATCTTAGCACCAGACTCCTTCATCTTCTTGTATGTGCACTCTTTCATTATATTCGCTGGAGATCCAGAATCCACCACCATAATTGTGCTCACCCCTCCTACAAGGAATGTCAATACTTCTGACTCGTCATCATCCTGGCTTACATAAAACACCCCGTTTTCGGATTTCGGTTCACAATTTTCGATCGCTTGTACTCTACGCTTCGCATTTGAACTGTTTCGAGGTTCCGTAGACTTCCTTTTCTGGCAACAGATTTTGAAGTGACCTTTTGTCCCGCAATTATGACACTTCGCCTCTCTAGCCGCACATCTCTGAACATCTTTGGCGATGTGTCCATATCGACCACA
>NW_026943631.1:0-47205 GCF_024139115.2 Armigeres subalbatus
CTGCGCCCCCCTTTTTGGGTGCGTTTATCCGCTGCACTAGGTGACTACTAATAGTCCTAGTAGCCAGCCAAGCAAAATCGACGAAGAAGAAGCTCTCCCCTACACCATCCGGAGGCAGTCGATTGACCGAGAAGCCAGTCCAGTGAGGAGGCATTCCACCTTTCTACCGTACCAGCCAGCGCGTGGTCGTACGTCACCGAACCAAAACGGCAAAGCTGATCGCCAACCAGGGCAGCATGTAGCCGACGAAGGTAACACCGATCAACCACATCGAAGATCACCGAAAACAGGCGCCTGTAAGTACTACTGCATAGAGCTCTTTAATTTTTTGTCCGTGTGCACATGTGACCGACGAATATTTGTTAATGAACGACCGGCTTCGATTTGCGGCGTTCCCGAATTTTTGCACCGTTGCTTTGTGCTAACGTTTTTGATCGTCGGAGAAACAATAGAGTGGAGATATGGAGTGATTTCGTAAGACACGCACAGAATAGGATAGGAAATAGGGATAGAAACAGATCGAATAAATAAATTGTGAACCCAAAACTATTGTGAACCCTATTGTAGACTTAAGTCACATTTTTCACGCCGTAGAATAATAAATTGGCTAATGTCCCCTATCCGCTGAAGTGAAGTATGATTTTTAGTGTTCAGAAAGATTTCATCCCGCGCGCTTAGATTTGAATTTGAATGATGTGAAGTTCGTATGAAGGTTGAACCGGTTTCCAGAACGGTTTCGATATTTGGTGTGAGTGATGGGAAAACTTCCGATGATGAAAACGGAAAGCTTCTGGTGGAAAGCTTTTGAACCGGTTCAATTAGGGTAGAGTCGTTAGCTATGGTCGTTTGCTTGAGGGAAGTTTTAATAAGACTTGGGTAAAGAAAGTTGGGGACATCCGGACCGTTTTCTTATCCTTTTTAAAGGAACAAACTGAACCTACCTGAGGTTAGGTCTCACACCGGGCAAATCATCTTGGCGAATGGTCCTCATACGGAGGTGGCGCATAAACCATTTGCTTATTTTTCGAATGCGGTACGGTTAGTCCCATCGTATAATTATTTGGAGATTTTGGTTCTTTCGGGTAGTCATTCAGCTGTTCCCAAACGACGGAACAGCCGGCTACAAATTTTGGCGCCCAACTAAAAGTACGAATCCAGAAATGCTTTATTGAATTTTCGTTGTATTATATTTGATTTCAGGAATTATTTAGGATTTATTATAGACTTAGGTAAACCTTTTCATGCTTTGTTATTTTTGTTTGGGAAAATCTTAGAGTATTCGGATATTCAGATCAGTGAACTTGTACGGAATTCTTTATTTTCTTAGTAGTAATAGTTTCATAATTTTGTATCTTTATTTTTTTTCTCTTATATCTTTATTTATTATTTTTCTTTATAATTTTCTCTTTATTATAATAAAATATTGAATTTGATTGTTGAATTAATTTACCAAAATGGGGTCAAAGTTTCCACATGCCGATCATCTTCTTGATGATGAAGTGGATTATGAACTAAAATTGCGAAATTATGTGGAGGACCTGAATAACGACATTAAGGTGAAACAAAGACAGCTCAGGAGACTTTTCTACAAAGATGCCAAAGAGAATCGAGAATATCGTTCTCCTTATTCGATAGACCAAGAATTTGAATTGATAGCTTCACGCGTTAACAGTATACGGTGCAAACTAGCGAAAAAATCCGATGTTCAATTAATCTCACGATTAAAACACTACTATTGGCGTGTACAGCGAAGTGCGGCCGATAATGAGGAAGCAAGAAAGATGAAAGAGTTAATTTTTGGGAATATTTCAAACCTTCTTTCGGAACAGAAGGCCCTGGAACCTTTGTTAAATGCCGATCCAAATGACATCGAATCTCCACTTGAATCCGATATCGATACAGTGGGGATACAGACAAATATCCCAGGTGGTGCTTATGCAGTGCTGCAACCACCGTTGCTTGAATCAGGTCGCGTTGAAATAGAAGCATCGATCACCCCGATAGAAAACGATTCAAATCGAATTTTGAAATCCTTGGGGGCGGTTAAAAAGAGTGTAGTTGAGAACGTATCGGTTGTGAACCATAGAGATAGCGAAGCTGCTCAAATGAAGGCTAGAATAGCAGAATTGGAAGCTCAGCTTCAAATATTAACGGTACAGTTGACAACGAGAGATCAGGGTTACGAAAGAGTTCAAAGACAAGACGAAGGGCACGATTCAAGACGGTCAGGTTACGTTAACCCGAGCAGGAATTTCAATGCGGATAGACACAATGATAGACAAGACAGTAGCGACGATGAGAGTAGGCACAGAGGCAACAGAGGTAGAGATGATAGGGTCCATTACGATAGGAAGATGGAAAAATGGAATCTCCACTTTAGTGGAGATTCGCGGTCAACATCGTTGGAGGATTTTATTTATAAAGTCAAGGTGTTGGCTAGCATGAATAGGATTCCGGATAATCATCTACTTAGCAACGTCCATCTAATATTGAGAGGAGAAGCTTCCAACTGGTTCTTCACATACTATGAACGAACTTGGACCTGGGATACGTTTGAGAATAGGATTCGATTCAGGTTCGGGAATCCGAACCAAGACCAGGGTAATAGACAACGAATTTATGAGCGAAAACAGCAAAAAGGCGAAACATTTATTGCTTTTGTAACAGAGATAGAAAGAATGAACAAATTGTTAACTAAGCCACTTTCGTATCGTAGGAAGTTTGAAATTATATGGGAAAACATGCGGCAGCATTACCGCTCAAAGTTGGCTTGTTTTTCAGTACAGGACTTAGATCAGCTGATACAGGTTAATTACCGAATAGATGCAAACGATCCGTCGATACATCCTATAGGACCGAAGTTCACAGTGCACAACATAGAAAATCAAGAGGCTAGCGATTCAGAAGAGGAGGAAATTAATGCTTTGCTTAGAAGGCCAGATCGAAACCAAACTCAAGAAAGAGGGCAGGATAGGACACAGAACTTTAGACGAGTAGGGCAAGTAGAGACAGCCAGAGCTCCTCTGTGTTGGAATTGCCGACTAAATGGACATTTTTGGCGCGAGTGCAGAGAGCAAAAGACAACATTCTGTTATGTGTGCGGTAACCCTGGGAAAATTTCGTCAACATGTGATAAACACCCAAGACGTTCATCACACAATCAGGGCTCGGAGGGACCTCAGAACTCGGGAAACTAGGAGCGGAATGTGGTAAAGGGAACACTAGCATTCCAAGTGCATCGAACGTTCCCCCTTCGAATTTGACTCCCTATGTTGACCCATTTGAAAGCTTATTAGAAATCAGAATTCAAACAAATCGTTGCCCGCACGTGACAGTAAAAATCTTTGAAGAAGAGATTGAGGCACTGTTAGATTCAGGAGCTAGTATCAGCGTCACAAATTCTAAACAGTTGGTAGAAAATCATGGACTGAGAATATTAGCTTCGCCTATTCGTATCTGTACGGCAGATAAAACGCCATACTCTTGCTTTGGCTATGCAAATGTCCCGATTACTTTCAAAGGAGTAACTAAGGTAGTTGCCATAGTCATAGTACCCGAAATAACTAGAAAATTAATATTAGGCGTAAACTTCTGGGAGATCTTCGGTATAAAACCAATGATGAAGGGAGCAAATGGCTTGGAAGAAGTAGCTGAGTTAACCCTGACGGATTCATCGCCAGCTAGCTTGTTTCACTTCTTCATTCATCCTATTGAAACGTTACCCGTAATCGGTAGCGTAAAACCAGATGAATCTTTAGACATTCCAAGACTAGACCTTCCAGAGAATTCCTTAATCACTCCAGAAACGATAGAGACCGAACATGATTTAACAACCGAAGAACGACAGATATTAGAAGGTATAGTTAGGGAGTTTCCGTGTACGACAGACAACTATTTAGGGCGAACGACATTACTAGAACATGAAATTGTTTTGCGAGAAGACGCGAAGCCAAGACGACAGCCAGTCTACAAATGTTCGCCATCAATTCAAGCGGAAATGGATAGGGAGATAGAACGGTACAGGAAATTAGACGCTATAGAAGAATGCTGCAGCGAATGGGCAAACCCTCTGGTCCCAGTTCGTAAAGCGAACGGAAATCTTAGAGTGTGTTTGGACTCCCGTAGGATTAATGCATTGACGAAAAAAGATTCCTACCCTATGCGGGACATGAGAGGAATTTTTCATCGTTTAGGGAGCGCTAAATATTTTTCTGTGATAGACCTTAAAGATGCGTATTTCCAGATTCCCCTTAAAGAGGAATCACGTGACTATACAGCATTTAGGACCTCTAAAGGTCTGTATCGTTTTAAAGTTTGCCCCTTTGGATTGACAAACGCTCCATTTAGCATGTGTCGACTGATGGACAAAGTGATAGGGTTCGATTTAGAGCCCTATGTCTTTGTATATTTAGACGACATAGTCGTGGCAACTAAGACTCTGTCTGAACATTTTCGGCTGTTGAAATTAGTAGCACAACGTCTCAAGAAGGCGAATTTAACAATATCGTTGGACAAGTCCCGATTCTGTCGCAAGCAAGTGAGCTACTTAGGCTACTTGTTAACGGAAAGGGGAGTAGCGATTGACAACTCGAGAATTGAACCAATTCTCAATTACTCGAGGCCCAAAAATGTCAAAGATATTAGACGTCTTTTGGGTCTAGCAGGCTTTTACCAAAAGTTCATAAAAAACTATAGCAAAATCGCCGCACCTATTTCTGATCTCTTAAAGAAAAATCCAAAAAAGTTCGTGTGGTCGGAAGCGGCGGAAGAGGCCTTTCAGAGTCTGAAATCGGCACTGGTTTCGGCCCCGATCCTTAGAAACCCTGATTTCGATCACCCATTTACCATCGAATCCGATGCTTCGGATAATGCGGTGGGAGCAGCATTGGTGCAAAATATAGAAGGTAGCTCCAGAGTCGTCGCGTATTTTAGTAAAAAACTAAGCAGCACCCAGAGAAAATATGCTAGCGTGGAAAAAGAATGCTTAGGCGTATTGTTAGCCATAGAGCATTTTCGCCACTTCGTGGAAGGGACCAAGTTTAGGGTTGTAACAGATGCTAGAAGCTTACTGTGGCTTTTCACAATCGGTATTGAATCCGGCAATTCAAAGTTGTTGAGATGGGCCCTAAAGCTCCAATCCTATGATATAGAGTTGGAATATAGGAAGGGCAAACTCAACGTAACTGCAGACTGCTTGTCACGGTCTCTAGAAGCCATTACGACAACTTCTCTGGATCCTGATTACGAAGAATTAATGAAACAAATTATGAAGGATCCTCAGAGTTTTGCAGACTTCCGTGTCATAGACAATTGCATTTATAAATTTGTAAAGAATCAAGGTAAAATTGAGGATACACGCTTCCAATGGAAACAATATCTGCCTTCGTCTGAACGAGAGTCTATAATCAATAATGTTCACAAGAAGGCACACCTTGGTTTCGAAAAAACATTGGCTGCGATTAGGGAAAGATATTTCTGGCCGCGAATGAATACACAGGTCAAAACTTTTTGTCGCAATTGTACAATTTGTCAAACCAGTAAAGCCACGAACATCAACACAACAGCTCCATTAAACACCCAGAAAAAGACCGCAGAGTACCCATGGCAATTCCTTACAATGGATTACGTTGGCCCTCTGCCGGCCTCTGGTAGAAGTAGGAGTACATGTCTACTCGTTGTAACGGACATTTTTAGCAAATTTGTTATCGTACAATCGTTTCGACAGGAAACAGCCGAATCTTTAGTGCTTTTTGTTGAAAACATGCTGTTTTAGTTATTTGGCGTCCCAGAGGTCATACTGACAGATAATGGGACCCAATTTGTTTCCAAATCCTTCCTAAACTTGCTTAAGGAATTCCATGTCTCGCACCGGCGAACCCCAAATTACCATCCGCAAATAAACGATGCAGAAAGGGTAAACCGTGTACTTACAACAGCCATTAGGGCATCAATAAAAAAGGACCACAAGGATTGGGCAAATAATGTTCAGACAGTGGCCAATGCAATTAGAAACTCAGTACATGAAGCAACGCGTTACTCACCTTATTTTGTAATGTTTGGAAGGAACATAGTCTCGGACGGCAGAGAATATCGTCACTTGAGAGACAATGCGGAAGGTAGTCCTAATTTGACAGATACGGAAAGGGACAAATTATACACCGAAATTAGAGAAAACTTGAAAAAAGCTTTTGAAAAGCACTCCAGATACTATAATCTGCGAGCAAATGCAAATTGCCCTACATTTGTAGTAGGAGAGAAGCTACTGAAGAAAAATACCGAACTGTCCGATAAAGGGAAGGGCTATTGTTCAAAACTGGCACCTAAGTACATCCCTGCAATGGTTAAAAGAAAGGTTGGAGAACACTGTTACGAATTAGAAGACGAAAAAGGAAAACGTCTTGGGGTTTACAATTGTCGTTATCTCAAGAAATTTTCCGCGCCGTCTTGAGGAAGTATAGTGTTTGAGCTATGTAACCTCTCAGAGGCAACCATGCATCATAGAATGCATTAAAACACATTTTGGCATTTTATTTCACTCCTTGATAGAGTTGAGATTGTGGGTGCAAAAGCTATGAAACCTTTTTTGAAGGGAACCATGCACTAGTATTAGTGCTCAAAAATCCATTTTTAGACCATCTCCTCGCACATCGAGTTGAGTCCTTTATAAAGCTATGAATACTTTCGGGTGGACCAAGCAGTGAAAACCTGCACGAAAATGCAGCCGGCCATTCTTGAAGTGCTCCTCGTTGAGTTGAGCCGTCCCACAACAACAATAAAACTACTGGTGACGAACTTCAAGAATGTGCATGGATTGAGGGAAGATTACTCTGAAGACTTCAGCAAGTAAGAGTAATCGGGGAAACAGTTCATTCTCCAACAACAAAGCTATGTACCATTTGGAACGAATAAATAGAAAAACCCTGACGAGGCAACAAGTTTACCGAGAGGAACTTTATCGACGAAGGAAGGTGAAGGAAATGCCCTGCCTATCCTGATTGATCTAATGTTAGTTATTAATTACCCTACACTTAGCGGCTACATTAGTTCTTAGAATTAGTGTTAGTACTTACAGAATATCATACCCAGTTGTAAATAATGCTTGTTGAGTTTGTAAATATTCCTCGTTTGTGTTCCTCCATTATAGTAGAAAATTTGTCGTTCGTTCGTCCATGTTCGGCGATGTTTATATCCATAATTTTCGTTTTAAGTTGCGTTCCACGTCAAATTCATTCATGGTGTATGGGCCATTCATGGTTGCATATCCAAACGTTGTTTATTAGTGCATGGTCTCCTCGGAGCTCGTTCACAAGCCAGTTCATTCAAATTTATTCCACCGTAGTCCACAGTACATAGCTTCAGTAATCCTGCCAGTTTTGGTACAATAGCCCGGTCGTTGGTTTTATTCGTCTCCATTAGTGCAGGATACAGTTCCGTCAAAATACCACAGCTGTCATAGTTTCTCCATACAGGTTCCCACGTCGCAGCTCCTAAAATAGAACACACAAAGCAATTAATTCATTGATTGGAGGAAGTATAATAAATACTCCCCCCGTAATATTAAGAAAATCCAGGATTCCGGTGCTGGAACATGGCAAATCCGGCCAATTATTCGGCATTCCGGCCATCACGTGCACTTTTGGTTGCAGTCACTTCACTTTTGTTTGGATTTTGATGAGTTTGACAGTTTGGCTCGAACCGGTTATCGCGCGGTGCGTTTAGTAGTTGTATCGGTTTGAAATAGGTATGAAGATAAATGTGAAGGTTTATTCGAGGGGTGAATATAGGTTTAGTTTCTTTTCAAATTTCGCCGTATCAGATTTGAATCTGCTGTAGAAATATGATTAAGAATTTGGGGTTACGTTTTACAGTAGAGTGGACAAATTGCCTGAGGGGAAGCCTCGGGGTGGGCCATTTCGCTGTAAAACAGTTTGCGGTGAATTGGGTGAATGAGTCGGTGCTCAACGTAATGATTGGGGTAGACTCGGAAGCCGAATGAGCCTGTGTAAATGATTATGATGGAGAGAAATGTTTGTTTTCTTTCAGTTCAGAGGGAACTGATTTGAAAGCATTTTTGGGGTTTGTATGGAGTAATTTTAGAAGGGTTTGCAATATACTAAACGACCCGATCGATGCCAGTTAGACAATCTGTTACATTCTTCTTAGTTATTTCGTTCTTGAATGTGAATATCCGATGTTAGGTAATAAATGTGGTAGTTTCGAGATTTTAAGAAGTATCAGTAGTATTCGCTGGAGACCGGAGTCGAAAGACGCTGATGGTCAGTGGTAGACACAACCGATTGTGGATTGTGGACTATAAATAGAGGAGGAGTCAGCTCTAGTGGTTGATGATGATATCATATGACCCCGAGTACGAACATACTTTCATAAATTTAGATAATTACCTAGAATTAGTTTAATACAATTAAATTTTCCCTACGAAAATTTAGTTGAATCAATTCAACTAAATTTTCGTACTCAAAGCATGGAGTGATGTAACAGGTACGCGAAGCGTCTATTTTATTTTTCGTTATTATTATCTTGTTGTTAAATGTCTAGAATTTCTCTTATTGTCATAGTTCAATTAAATTAAGAAACTTTCAATAAAATTCCAATATTTACCGAGTTCTATAAATCGAGTCATTACTGTTATTTTCATACCAGCTAAGAAAGCTTAAAAACCGAATTACACCTGAAATATAGGCAAACGGATGGACACGCTTTACCGCATTCGATTCGCGAGGTCAAGAAGCAAATCAATTAACGATTCCGAAGGTTGAAATTATTTCGGAACTGATAACTCAGTTCGGGTCTTATAGATATGGAAAAGATAGGGAAATGAGAGGACATGATCCAACAGAAACTTGCCAAAGCGAGATGCCTTTATTTCAAAGGATTATAATTAACGGCTACATCCCAATTGTTCGGCGATTTCGCGTTTCCGGATTATCTAATTTCTTAGCTTTCCTATCTGAGGACAAATGTTAACTCGTGCATTTGCCTGGAGACTCGAAAAAGTGTTGGAAGTGTGGCTCTGCCTGTGATCGCGATATTCGAATTAGCTAAAACAAGCTTAAAAACCAATCCCGTATAAAGTGTGTAAAAGTTAAGAAGATAGAAAGCCGTGCGACGGCTTTCTATTCCCAGCTTGAAGCCAAGGATCGAACCGCCATCATCCAAGCCACAGCTCTCCATCGGGTCCTCTAGTGAGCAAATCTGCTGGCCAACCGTTTCTGAGGCCAGAACCCACGCCAACGTCATTCACGTGGGTTAATCGCGGTAACTGCGCCCCCCTTTTTTGGTGCGTTTATCCGCTGCACTAGGTGACTACTAATAGTCCTAGTAGCCAGCCAAGCAAAATCGACGAAGAAGAAGCTCTCCCCTACACCATCCGGAGGCAGTCGATTGACCGAGAAGCCAGTCCAGTGAGGAGGCATTCCACCTTTCTACCGTACCAGCCAGCGCGTGGTCGTACGTCACCGAACCAAAACGGCAAAGCTGATCGCCAACCAGGGCAGCATGTAGCCGACGAAGGTAACACCGATCAACCACATCGAAGATCACCGAAAACAGGCGCCTGTAAGTACTACTGCATAGAGCTCTTTAATTTTTTGTCCGTGTGCACATGTGACCGACGAATATTTGTTAATGAACGACCGGCTTCGATTTGCGGCGTTCCCGAATTTTTGCACCGTTGCTTTGTGCTAACGTTTTTGATCGTCGGAGAAACAATAGAGTGGAGATATGGAGTGATTTCGTAAGACACGCACAGAATAGGATAGGAAATAGGGATAGAAACAGATCGAATAAATAAATTGTGAACCCAAAACTATTGTGAACCCTATTGTAGACTTAAGTCACGTTTTCACGCCGTAGAATAATAAATTGACTAATGTCCCCTATCCGCTGAAGTGAAATGATTTTAGTGTTCAGAAAGATTTCATCCCGCGCGCTTAGATTTGAATTTGAATGATGTGAAGTTCGTATGAAGGTTGAACCGGTTTCCAGAACGGTTTCGATATTTGTGTGAGTGATGGGAAAACTTCCGATGATGAAAACGGAAAGCTTCTGGTGGAAAGCTTTTGAACCGGTTCAATTAGGGTAGATTCGTTAGCTATGGTCGTGTGCTTGATGGAAGTTTTAATAAGACTTGGGTATAGAAAGTTGGGGACATCCCGTCATCCCGGCCGTTTTCTTATCCTTTTTAAAGGAACAAACTGAACCTACCTGAGGTTAGGTCTCACACCGGGCAAATCATCTTGGCGAATGGTCCTCATACGGAGGTGGCGCATAAACCATTTGCTTATTTTTCGAATGCGGTACGGTTAGTCCCATCGTATAATTATTTGGAGATTTTGGTTCTTTCGGGTAGTCATTCAGCTGTTCCCAAACGACGGAACAGCCGGCTACAATCCCGCGAGAGACTTTTTTTTCGCAAGTTGTCATGATAGAGAACTTATTCGGGAGGCTATACCCCATGATAAATTTTCTTTAGAAAGCTCAAAGGCTTTCTTTCTCTTTCGAATAACTCGGTTGCCACGTTTTAAGAGGATTAGAAGCATTTTTCTACGTTTCTCGGAGGCCTTCTTCCAAGTAGCTCGGAAGCATTCACAAATAAAAATATGTTGTGGTTTTAATGTATTTCTATTCACATATTTGGAGAATGCAGATAAACGTAACAATCAATCGATCTTACTGTTCTTTCAAATCGAAATAAATTTAGATTGTTCTTGTTTGCAAAATTCAGTCAAACTTAATTGAATTTCGAAAGAACTTTTACACGTTGTTGAATTTTCAAAACTATTTGCTATGTTCTTCTAAGCAGCTCGGAAGCTTCCTTTCAAGATACTCGGAAGCCTCCTTTCAAGAGGTTCGGAGGACTCCTTTCAAGAGGTTCGGAAGGCTTCTTTCAAAAGGTTCGAAAGCCTTTTTTCAAAAGGTTCGAAAGCCTTTTTTCAAAAGGTTCAGAAGTCTTTTTACAAGAGGCTCAGGAGACTCCTTTTAGGAAGCCCGGAAGACTTCTTTCAAGGGGCCCAGAAGCCTCTTTTCAAGAGGCTCGGAAGCCTACTTTCAAGAGGCCCGGAAGCCTCCTTTCAAGAGGCCCGGAGGCCTCCTTTCAAGAGGCCCGGAGGCCTCCTTTCAAGAGGCCCGGAGGCCTCCTTTCAAGAGGCCCGGAGGCCTCCTTTCAAGAGGCCCGGAGGCCTCCTTTCAAGAGGCCCGGAGGCCTCCTTTAAAGAGGCCCGGAGGCCTCCTTTCAAGAGGCCCGGAGGCCTCCTTTCAAGAGGCCCGGAGGCCTCCTTTCAAGAGACCCGGAGGCCTCCTTTCAAGAGGCCCGGAGGCCTCCTTTCAAGAGGCCCGGAGGCCTCCTTTCAAGAGGCCCGGAGGCCTCCTTTCAAGAGGCCCGGAGGCCTCCTTTCAAGAGGCCCGGAGGCCTCCTTTCAAGAGGCCCGGAGGCCTCCTTTCAAGAGGCCCGGAGGCCTCCTTTCAAGAGGCCCAGAGGCCTCCTTTCAAGAGGCCCAGAGGCCTCCTTTCAAGAGGCCCAGAGGCCTCCTTTCAAGAGGCCCGGAGGCCTCCTTTCAAGAGGCCCGGAGGCCTCCTTTCAAGAGGCCCGGAGGCCTCCTTTCAAGAGGCCCGGAGGCCTCCTTTCAAGAGGCCCGGAGGCCTCCTTTCAAGAGGCCCGGAGGCCTCCTTTCAAGAGGCCCGGAGGCCTCCTTTCAAGAGGCCCGGAGGCCTCCTTTCAAGAGGCCCGGAGGCCTCCTTTCAAGAGGCCCGGAGGCCTCCTTTCAAGAGGCCCGGAGGCCTCCTTTCAAGAAGCCCGGAGGCCTCCTTTCAAGAGGCCCGGAAGCCTCCTTTCAAGGAGTCCGGAAGCCTCCTTTCAAGAGGCCCGGAGGCCTCCTTTCGAGAGGGCCCGGAGGCCTCCTTTCAAGAGGCCCGGAGGCCTCCTTTCAAGAGGCCCGGAGGCCTCCTTTCAAGAGGCCCGGAGGCCTCCTTTCAAGAGGCTTGAAGCCTCCTTTCAAGAGGCCCGAGGCCTCCTTTCAAGAGGCCCGAGGCCTCCTTTCAAGAGGCCCGGAGGCCTCCTTTCAAGAGGCCCGGAGGCCTTCTTTCAAGAGGCCCGGAGGTCTCCTTTCAAGAGGCCCAGGCCCTCTTTCAAGAGGCCCGGAGGCCTCCTTTCAAGAGGCCCGAGGCCTCCTTTCAAGAGGCCCGGAGGCCTCCTTTCAAGAGGCCCCGAGGCCTCCTTTCAAGAGGCCCAGGCCTCCTTTCAAGAGGCCCAGGCCTCCTTTCAAGAGGCCCGGAGGCCTCCTTTCAAGAGGCCCGAGGCCTCCTTTCAAGAGGCCCGGAGGCCTCCTTTCAAGAGGCCCGAAGGCCTCCTTTCAAGAGGCCCGGAGGCCTCCTTTCAAGAGGCCCGGAGGCCTCCTTTCAAGAGGCCCGGAGGCTTCCTTTCAAGCCTATAGGCTGCATGTTATCGAACCTAAGGCCATCTGTTGTAGGGAAGTGTAATCATGTCAAAGTTTTATAACAAGTTTAAAACGGTCATGAAGTAACCAAGGAGAATTATTAAGGTTATCACAAAAGCCATTGAGCTATTTATCGCCAGATTTTTTGTTTTCATAAAAAGGAATGTCGCCATGTTGAAACAATGATCAACGTCATAGCCGTGATTCAAAAAATACATCAATTATGACCAAAAAAACTATTCATTAGAGGAATAGAATTATTTCTGAGGTTTTTTGATAGAACCATGGTTACTTTATTACGAACTATAGAAGGGAGGATCGTAGTATGCTACATAAGAAGACGGACGCACTGTTTCCACGTTCTGCCAAATTTTTGAAAATTTTAGTATTCCTTAATTTGACTTAGTTTTCTAAAAATAAAAAAACGAACTTTGTGAATATTAGGCCACTGCCTGGAGCCGAAGAAGGAAGAATGAGTGCGTTTATATGAAGACATTGCACATTGATGAAACGGAACGTGGATCGAGCCATGCTGAGCAGTTTCTGGAGCAGGTGTATCGGTGGATTGGCATTTCAGGCTCCATTAATGCAAATAATCAAACCATCAAGAAAATATGACTATCGAGCAGGTTGGACTACTTTCTAGGGGATAAGTTTGTTACACGATCGTGGTGAGTTATACAGTTTTTTTTCTCCTAGAAGGAAGACAAGTGCTATTAGTCATTAGCTAATACTGTTTATGTGGGCGCATCATTGCGTGATGGCTGTGACGGACATAACTGATATGAATACCAGAATTAACGCAATGCGAGGCAAATTTTTTACTTATAAAATGTTGTATCGGTGACGCACTGCATTTAACATGCACATGTGTTCTAGCAAAATCCTTATTCTTGTATGCAGAGCATAGTGTGACCAGAAAGATTTATTTTATTTATTCAGACTAAGGCCGAAGTGGCCTGTGCAGTATGTAAGAGTCTTCTCCATTCGGCTCGGTCCATGGCAACACGTCGCCAGCCACGCAGTCTACGGAGGGTCCGCAAGTCATCTTCCACCTGATCGATCCACCTTGCCCGCTGCGCACCTCGCCTTCTTGTGCCCGTCGGATCGTTGTCGAGAACCATTTTCACCGGGTTATTGTCCGACATTCTGGCTACGTGCCCGGCCCACCGCAGTCGTCCGATTTTCGCGGTGTGAACGATGGATGGTTCTCCCAACAGCTGATGCAACTCGTGGTTCATTCGCCTCCTCCACGTACCGTCCGCCATCTGCACCCACCATAGATGGTACGCAGCACTTTCCTTTCGAAAACTCCAAGTGCGCGGCGGTCCTCCACGAGCATCGTCCAGGTCTCGTGTCCGTAGAGGACTACCGGTCTAATGAGCGTTTTGTAGATTGTCAGTTTGGTACGGCGGCGAACTCTATTCGATCGAAGCGTCTTGCGGAGTCCAAAGTATGCACGATTTCCAGCCACTATACGCCTCCGAATTTCTCTGCTGGTATCATTTTCGGCAGTCACCAGTGAGCCCAAGTACACAAATTCTTCTACCACCTCGATTTCGTCACCACCGATGCCAATTCGCGGTGGGTGGCTCACATTGTCTTCTCTAGAACCTCTTCCTATCATGTACTTCGTCTTCGACGTGTTGATGACTAGTCCGATCCGCTTGGCTTCCCTCTTCAGTCTGATGTAGGCTTCCTCCATCTTCTCAAAGTTACGTGCCATAATATCTATGTCGTCGGCGAAGCCAAATAGCTGGACGGACTTATTGAAAATTGTGCCACTCGTGTTAATCCCCGCTCTTCGTATTACCCCTTCCAAAGCGATGTTGAATAGCAGACACGAAAGACCATCACCTTGCCGTAACCCTCTGCGGGTTTCGAAGGGACTCGAGAATGCCCTGAAACTCGAACTACGCACATCACCCGATCCATCGTCGCTTTGATCAACCGTGTCAGTTTATCCGGAAATCCGTTTTCGTGCATTAGCTGCCATAGCTGGTCCCGATCGATTGAATCATATGCGGCTTTGAAGTCGATGAATAGATGATGTGTGGGCACGTTGTATTCGCGGCACTTCTGCAGTACTTGGCGAATGGCGAACACCTGGTCCGTGGTGGAGCGTTCGCCCATAAAACCCGCCTGGTACTGCCCCACGAACTCCCTTGCAATTGGTGCTAGTCGACGGCATATAATTTGGGAGAGTACCTTGTAGGCGGCGTTCAGCAATGTGATTGCGCGGTAGTTGCTACAATCCAGCTTATCGCCCTTTTTGTAGACACGACACCTTCCATCCACTCCTGTGGCAGAACCTCATCCTCCCAAATATTGGTAATGACCCAGTGCAGCGCTCTAGCCAGTGCCTCACCACCGTGTTTAAATAGCTCTCCTGGTAGTTGGTCAACCCCAGGGGCTTTGTTGTTCTTCAGCCGGCCAATCTCCTCCTGGATTTCCTGGAGATCCGGGGCCGGTAGAATTATGTCCTGCGCGCGTTCCCCTAGGTCCATCACCATACCGCCATCTTCGTCTGCCACATCGGCATTCAGGTGCTCTTCGTAGTGCTGCTGCCACCTTTGGATCACCTCACGCTCGTTCGTAAGAAGGTTCCCGTTTATGTCCTTGCACATATCAGGCTGTGGCACGTGGCCCTTACGTGAACGGTTCAACTTCTCATAGAACTTTCGTGTGTTATTAGTGCGGTACAGTTGCTCCGTCTCTTCACGGTCTCGATCTTCCTGCTGACGCTTTTTCCTCCGGAAAATCGAGTTTTGTCTGTTCCGCGCCTGTTTATATCGTGCCTCGTTCGCCCTCGTGCGGTGTTGCAGTAATCTCGCCCATGCTGCATTCTTCTCTTCTACTAACTGCTCACATTCGCCGTCATACCAGTCGTTTCTCCGATCCGGGGGCACCGTGCCAAGTGCAGCGGTTGCGGTGCTACCAATGGCGGATCGAATATCTCTCCAGCCATCTTCAAGAGACGCTGCGCCTAGCTGCTCTTCCGTTGGGAGTGCCACTTCCAGCTGCTGCGCGTATTCTTGGGCTAGCCTACCGTCTTGTAGCCGCCCAATATTAAGCCGCGGCGTCCGACTTCGACGCGTGTTGTACACCGTCGAGAGTTTTGAGCGCAGGCAAACTGCAACGAGGTAGTGGTCGGATTCAATATTCGCACTGCGGTAAGTGCGGACGTTTGTGATGTCGGAGAAGAATTTACCGTCGATTAGAACGTGGTCGATTTGGTTTTCCGTTTCTTGGTTAGGTGATCTCCATGTGGCCTTGTGGATATTTTTGCGGGGAAAGAAGGTGCTTCGGACTACCATTCCGCGGGAGGCTGCGAAGTTTATGCATCGTTGGCCGTTGTCATTCGATACGGTGTGCAGACTATCCGGTCCGATAACCGGTCTATACATTTCCTCCCTTCCTACCTGCGCGTTCATGTCACCGATGACGATTTTGACGTCCCGCAGTGGGCATCCATCGTATGTCTGCTCCAGCTGTGCGTAGAACGCTTCTTTCTCGTCGTCGGGTCTCCCTTCGTGTGGGCAGTGCACGTTGATGATGCTATAGTTGAAGAAACGGCCTTTAATCCTCAGCTTGCACATCCTTGCGTTGATTGGCTGCCACCCAATCACGCGTTGGCGCATCTTACCCAGCACTATGAAGCCGGTTCCCAGCTCGTTGGTGGTGCCACAGCTTTGGTAGAAGGTAGCCGCCCGATGCCCGCTTTTCCACACTTTCTGTCCTGTCCAGCAAATCTCCTGCAGCGCCACGACGTCGAAGTTGCGGGGATGTAATTCATCGTAGATCATCCTGTCGCAACCTGCGAAACCTAGCGACTTGCAGTTCCATGTTCCAAGCTTCCAATCGTGATCCTTTATTCGTCGCCTAGGTCTTTGCCGATTATATCGAGTCGCATTATCTCTTATATTGTTCGTAATTATTGGTTTTCCAGGCGGCTTATTGGGCCTGCGCAAACCTCCTGTCTCGCCGGAGGGCCGTCGTGTCAGGGCTGTTTAGCGTCCCACCTAACACCAGGACTTGGGCTTGTGCGCTTTGAGCGGCACACGGTCGCTTTGGCGGAGCCTACTTGCGGATACATGCAGCTTTTTTTAGAGGTTTAACAGGGCCCACTGTCAAACCCCACCACATCCTAGGCAGGCGCCACAACTCGCAGATGGCCTGGGGAGGGATCGTCAAGCCCTTGGACAAAGTCCCTGCTGCCCCCGACCAGAAAGATAATGCTTGTTTGAATTTTTGGGAATGGGAACTATATGTGTACTGGAAAAAATCGCGACAGGCATTCTTAACAACAGTTGCATTGCTTTCATCATTCAGTGTTGAGGAGTAAATATTTGCAGGATGCTTTTCAATACTAGCAGTGCATGTGCTAAGACAAGACAAGACGAGATAATAAATCATTACTATTGAATTAGGGTTAAATTTTGGATATGTCAGAGAAAATCCATACCTCACGCAAACATTGGAATTTCATCTCCTTTCCTTTTATTTTGTAATAAATTTTATATACTTTGCATATTCAGATATTTTCATCATTGAACATTACAACACATTCTTGACAAATATGTTGATGATGATTCACGTATTGTGAAATTCAGCCATAGTTCCATAAATATAATCGTTGAAGATAATGGAAGCCTTTGGAAAAATCCGGTAAAACTTTTGAAAAGCCCTTAATTGTCTAAAAACATAAAAGAAGAAAAAAGTTTAAGAATGTATGATAAAAGCGTAATGAATAATCACTGTAATGTAGTTTTTTTGCTTACATTGAAAAACATTTTGAATCATGATTCTGTGATTTATCGTCATTTATCTGTCATCGTTATCTATCACCATACCTAGTTGCAGAATCGGACGAGGAATTGATCAAAGTTTTTTCTGCGTAGTTTTTCGTCAATTTTCTTCGACTAGTGTACCGCCGAAGTATCAATGTAATTTTCTGGTCGATGGAGAATGTTTCGTGATTTATGGTGAAAAACATTTTTGAATCATTCCTTTTTTCTTTTGAATGATCCTGGGAGATAAAGGAAAATCGGCTTTCTTGATTATTTTTTCTTCCGTTTCTTCATTTTCATTCCTCATTCACTTTTTGCGAAAATTTGTGGTAAGCAATTTCAATAAATTGTATTTTGACGGGAAAATAAAAAAAAAACTCCAAGCACGGAAAATATGGAGATGTTGTAAGTAAAAATTTGGTATAATTTTATCGTCTTGAGTTTTCGCTTGGTTTTCATCGCTTTTGTTTCTTTTTCTTTGTCTCGTTTCAGAGAGCGAGTAATGGCGCTTAAACCTAGGCCTATATGTACACTGATGTACATAAGTATTCGTCATGCTTTCATAGTAATCTATCTGAATTTATGCGAATACTTTTGCCTATCAGTGTATAAGCCAGGGCACCAGACTAAAAACTGTGTCCCATCCCAAGACGTCGAGGACCCATGGAGTGTACATTAATCTTCTTAGCAAAGTCACTCCCAACGATTCAACAATCATCTTTCCCCTGAATGTGAAACGGTTGGTACGGCTGTCCCCGTTTCTTCCTTTCGTAGATTCAAAACTTTTCGTTGATCATGTTATTTATTACTAAATAATCTGATTGCCGGGGAGCTCTGGATTTTCTCCCAAATTCAAGCCTGCACGGTGGGCCTGGCCGTTTTAATAATTGTGTCATATTTATGATATGCTGCAAATATTAATGCAGACAAGAAAATGCTCGGGAATACAACCGACATTTCCAGGATGCTTTTCAATACTGGCTGTGCATGTGCTAAGACAAGACAAGACAAGACAAGACAAGACAAGACAAGAACCATGGTTACTTTATTACAAATTATTTAAAATTGAAATATTTTGAGTAGTTTGGAAAATTATTTAATTTTCTATTTTCATGTGGTTATTTGATAATTTCGAGGCGCGTTGATTTTAAGCTTCTACAAACTCAATATTCACAATAAATTTGGTTGCGCATGTCATTCTGTTGTATGAACTTCTTAAATAATGCTCCATTTTCAACATCAACCATAAGTAGAATCAGAAGCATTATTTTTCACACATCACCTTTACATAGGGAACATTGTTATCTAGTGAAAATGAAAATAAAGGCAATGAAATGACAATAAATATAATCCATAATATGAAATTTAAACAGTTTTATTGTTACTCTTATGATGGTCACGACAACCTCTTATAGAGTACCAACAAATTCAATACAATGTTTTATTGTTGTTTTATTACTACTCTTAATACGGTTTTAGAAACTTCTTCTAGATTGGTCCATTAGGCCGGAAGGCTATCTCAATGATGTTATGAAGAGGTTTTGGTGGAGTTATTAGTTTTATCAGCAACTGGTCATGAAAACCTCTTATAGAGCATGATAAATCTTAAAATGTTACTTGGGATACTACGAGTGCTGAAAAAATCGAGTTTTGCAAAGAGTTGCAAACGCTATTTTTTGCAATGACGAAAAATGGGCTTTACTATGACAAATTTTTGACCAAAATGGTACAGTCTGATGTACATCACATGATAATTCATGCCAAAAAATCATGTTGCATTTTATTTGTATTTTTGCATAAATCACAATCTTTTTCCAGCAATTATCATCAATTGCCAGCCTTTATCCAGTTCTCAGTGCTCAATTTTGTATATGCATTTTTTTTTCTTCCAACATTCGTACTAGATAGCCAGCCCATTGCCAGTCTGCCATATTTTATAGGATTCATAATATTTTCCTCTTGATGCACTGTTTCCTAGTTTCTGTGGTACACATCACATTTTGCTAGAAAACCACAAAAGCTTCTCATAATTTCCATGATTCATGTTCGAAAATAGCTACCGGATCAACTAAAGTTTTATGTAGAGCGAATTTCATTTCTGTATATATGTTACGGAAGCTAAGCTGCTGCTACACGCTCGACAGTCATTATTTGATTTGCTCCATATCTGGTGGTTATTCATGCGTTTATGGGCAGTAAAATGGTTACTTACATCTTAGAAAACAGCAGCAATAATACGTCTTTCAACTTTACGGGAAACATCCCAAGTCATAATTATGGCTTTATAATGTTCTAGAAGATAACGATTTACTCTTCAACTGCGACATGAAAGTCATGAAACCATTATAAGTACCACGATATTCCTAGGGATCATTGTCCCACTTCACAAGCATTCCAAGGTAAAAAAAATCTCAACAATCACATCTCCTACATATCCTCTTATTCTATTTCTATCCGTAACAATCTACTTCGTATTGGTAGAGTGAATGGTTATGTCTATTCTTACCGTTTCAATCTTCAGTAAGACAAAAGAATACACCATTCCTCTGCGATCGTTTCCAATGAGCTCGATTTCGTCTGCAAAACCCAGGATAATATGCGTTAGCTCTGTTAAGACTATGTACATGGTTGCGTGTAGAGACAGAGATAAGTTTTGTGTTGTTTGTGCTGAGGTATAGTGCTTGAAGGTGTCGATCATGACGTTTCCTGTGAAGCATTTCTACTACGAATAAGGTTACCTGCGGCTTACGTAATACACTCTAACTTTCACCTACTCAGTGACTGAGTAAAGTTGTATTGCCATCTCTTTTCTTCCCACGGAAATTTTACTCAGTTTCCGTCAAAAACAGGATTACTCATAGTTTTGAGTTGTCCTGCTTATGACGGAAATTGAATAAAATTTCCGTGGGATAGAAAGAAAGAGCAATACAATTTTACTCAGTCACTGAGTAGGTGAAAGTTTGCGTGTAAGTTCTAGGACTTGGCTTTCGAATTTTACGAGTGGAAGGTGTTACGTACAGTGAGAGGAAGGTGTTACGTACAGTGAGAGGACAGAAAAAATCGTGTGACGCATACGCATGAGTTACGACCTGTATCATATGTTCAAAAAATAAAATGTTATAAATCTCATAAAATACGGCGCACTTCAGTTGGCAGGTCACAAATGTTTAAAGATAGAATTGGAGATATTTTGTTTAACAGATAACTGGATAGATGCCGGAGATAGATGATAATTGCTGAAAAAATATTGTAATTCACGCAAAAAATAATAAACAAACACTTGAAAAATGCTTAAATGACATAAAAAATAGTAGTTTGTGCAACTAGTTGCAAAAAGATGATTTTTTCAGCACGAGTTGTACGTTTATCCAACGAGGCTTGCCGAGTTGGATAAATACTACGAGTGCTGAAAAAATCGAGTTTTGCAACGAGTTGCACACGCTATTTTTTGCAATGACGAAAAATGGGCTTTAATATGATAAATCTATACCAAAATTGTACAATCGAATTTACTCCACATGATCATTCATGCCAATAAATTATGTTGCGGCAGAGAACAATAAGATTCCATCTTATCGTGTCAAATGGCATAGCTTGAAAAGCTATGAAGCGATGGATGCAATTGCCTTTGGAAAATTGTGATGTTATGTCCAACAAATCATTTCATTTATTACGTGACACTTATGTCGTTTTCGGTTATTGCTGGGTCGAACCTAGTTCTGCACCGGATCCGCTCTAACAGCTGTCAAAACGTTCGGTTATTCGTTCAGGTTGGATCGCGATCCGCACCAGATCCGACCCAAAATGAATGAGGTTCGCTCTGCCGATTTATCGAGATCCAACCTAGGTTCACCAATACATTCGAACACAAACTGTCAAACTGGTGTTTATGTTTACGCTAAAGGAAAATGAAAACGTAAAAGATACGGATGGGTATTTGTTTTTGTTTGTTTTATTTGTTAAATTTATCAATTTTGTTGCTGCCTTCCAAGCAAAAATGGATTATTCTAATGTTGTACTGTCTTCAAGTTTCTCTGATGGTGAATCGGATTCAGATATCGACATATTTTTCGCTGATTACCTCAGATGGTAGCTCCATTATAAACAAAATGAGGGTTGAACATTTTGTTGAAAATGTGATTTATAAAATGCAGTGACGAGAAGGGAGCTGCTATTCATTCACTATTACCTTGTGTATTCGTACATATACTTTAGGTATAATTGCTCTATCAATGGAAAAATAGCGTACCAGAGTATCTGCCGCTATGAAATTATTTATACCAAAATGTTCATACCATTATTTTATTAATTATTGTAGTTCTGTGCATAATTTGTTCAACGTTACGGATTTTAAGAATATACACATAATGTATTAACCCTGGCATTAACCATTTACAAGGCTTCAGCAACTATATTGCCATCAACAAATTTATTGTATTTATTTATAAACGATTATTTATAAATAAATTCAAATGCTTATTTAGGAACAGTTTTCATACGAATTGTGCATAATTTTTGAGTGGAAGAAAGGTTTTTATTTGTAATTCGTCATAAAACCGACAAAGATAAATTTTATCCCATTGATATTTATTATGTTGAATCCTGTTTAGATTTCGTAGTGGAAAATAATTTGCCTTTTTTTGTATATTTGGTTTTTGCAGCTCTGACGAAATCGCAATTATTCCCAAAAGGTCCCCCAAAGGGTTCAATGACATAATTGATAATTCAAATCTACTGTAACACAATCACTGTTACCCAAAAAGCCATATAGAATCAGCATAATAGTTTATCGGAAAACACGGATTGGCATAAATTCTTTCATGGCAATCCACATTGCCGTCGTCATTCATCACAAGCTCCTAATCACATTAATTTATTGATGGATTAATAGTCATTTTAGTCATAAAACAATTAACAGAAGAAACGTCTGATTTCCCTGAGCCGGTGACAAGCGCGGTGTCATCATCATCAATAGACATAGACCGCTGTCATCATTGAAACGCAGTATGAAAAAAAATTATAGCCCAGGACATCCTGGCTACGATCTGGCGATGGGCTAAACAATAGGATGTCAGTAGCCTGGATTTCCCCCATAATTCATAAAACAAGAAAAAAAAAATAACACTAATAACAAAGTTCAATAGATAAAATATGTCTGTTTCTGCCAGCTGATAAAAGTGCGAATTGAAAACAAAACAGATGATAGGGATTGAGTTCTCACTAATACCATCATACTGACTCGATCCCGATTCGTTTTTCGTTCGGTTATTCAGAGTCGGGGTCGGACCTGACCCAGGTTTAAAACCGAAAACGACATTAGAGTACACTATTTAAACACTCACCCAAACTAATTCAGCTAAATGTAGTCATGTAACTACTGTCCCAATGTAGGTTGTTCATTATAGCACCCAAATGAGTGCTATAATGAATATTATGCAATCCATTTGAGTTGCATAATGGTCATTAAAGCACCCATTCTGTTGGTATGGAAAAGTAGGCCGTTTTATCACTCAAATGGCAACTGTAAACCAGGTATTATGATCAGGAATTGCAAAAAAGATTTTTTGCCTTTTTTGATTTGTTTAAACATTGATTCTCGATACAGAAAAACTACAAATGTATATATTTCTAATTTTGAGGGTTAATTACCATGATTCATCCATTGCTGAGTTATCAATTGACTTTTTATACCGAATATGGGAGATAAAAACAATAAAAATTACTTCAAAAAATCGCCGGTGAAATATTTTAAAACAGCCCGTGGCTCATTTGTAATAACCTTGCCTAGCTTTCTGTGAAAAAAGTCAGAGGTACATTAAACTTCGATAATACTTAACCTAATTTATACAAAGGGTACTAGGAGCTAATCGTTGCAATAGAAGATTGCGTATTTGAATCAAAAAAGGCTGAATGAACTCGGCAGAGCAATGCGCGCGCTCGCTGTTGTCCATATTGTTGCTTTGCCTAGTTCATTCGGCCTTTTGTGGTTTCGGGCCGTTTTTGCTTTCGGCCTTTTGTAATTCGGCCTTTCGTTATTCGGCTTTTTGTGGTTCGTAGAAGCCCCGATTGGAGCGCTATCGGACCTAGACGAACAAACAACTTAATAGTATCGGAAATGTCACTGGATCAAATACGATCGTTTTCGGACCTCGAATAGTTTTTTATTTTTTTTTTCAAATTCACACAAAATCCCTAAAACTACTTCGGTCTATACGATTTTTACAGTGTTTTGCCTTAAGCGTATTGAAATTCCCCTTCTAGGGCTTCCTCCCCAGAAGCCTGTTTCGTATTCCTTGCCATTTGCAATTTTTCTTCTATCATTTTTCTTCTTTTCCTTATCCGTCAAATAAATTATGTAACAGACAGTAGTTGAGGCGATGGCACAAATCTCCTAAACTGAGGGAACCGTGCCCTCTGAGCCGACGTTCTGATACCTGTATTAGTTATTAACGGAAAAGAGCTCTTCGGATACTAGTCGAACAATTGATTGCGTAATCGTTTATTACCCAGGAAATAGTCTGATCACTTGAATCTGAATCACTTTGAACCAGTGAGTTTGAGAATATTTTGTGATCATTTACCATAGCGACATTTTTGATTTTGACGCCCCCTTAGGCCTTGCGCCCTTGGTGGGGCCCAACCCGATCTGGAATGCATAACAAAATTATAACTCAATTCTATCAATTGTTGATATTTAAAACAACGTGTGTTATAATTAGATAACTCGATAAAAATGTGTCTTCGGCTAGTTTTGTTTCATATCAAAATTATAACAACATTAGTTATGTATATTTTCACAAAATAATTGCCTACACTTTTTGTAGATATTGGAAAAACAAATCGGAGGTAATCACCTTCAGTATAACTTGAACCCGCTCGATATTAATACATAGCTGGAACAATGTTAAGGGGGAACACAAATTGGCAACAAACAATTACATAAATCCATTGGTTGTGTTATTTCTCGGTGTTGCACTACCAAAATCAAAATTTCTCGAAGGACGGAAAGAGATAGACGACACACCGCCGGTGGTAAATCATTCTGAAAGCTCTTTTTCCGCTCATTTTTTCTTGAGCCTTAATTGCCTACATTATGGATGGAAATCCGTCGTGGTAGCGTACCAGATTTCTATCCGTGATGTAGGCAATAACTTTAAAACAGATTTTTGTACAGACAAATTATATTAGGTTTGTTATAATGTTGATATGACGGTATCAACCTCTGTTTTAATTGTGTTACGGCTAGAGGTATTCCTGATAAAATTTTTGTTTTTTTTTTTAACAACTAACCAGTCAAATTTATAACACATTTTGTTACAATATTTTTCTGAAATAAATAACTCTCTTTGTTATAATTTTGTTATGCATTATTGATCGGGTATGGGTAAGCACCGCTTAAGAGTTAAGCGGTGGTGAAGAAATTGGCCATTGATCGTTTAAAATAAATACATCTTTTTGACCCAAGCTCGACAAGCTGTCTCACAGATTGAATATCTCGTTCGTCACGTATTCCTAATTAATGTATTCAATACGTAACACGCCAACACGGTAATACCTATAGAAACATTCGACTGTATTTTGCTTGTATTCTATAACTACTTTTACAGTTGCAACTTCTAGTGAATTAGTATGTATTTACATTTTGCCATACAGACTGAACTCAATTCTAAGTTCTCCTCAAACAACCAAACTGCTCGATTTTCCGCCGTTTAGCATCTAAGTCGACGAGAGAGATAGAGTATCCTGACGAGAGGAGAAATAGCTCACGCTGCTAAACTTGGCGCTTGGTACTTGACTTAGATGGGTGCTGTGTGGGTTGACGACGACGATGGCGACGTTCTTGAACTGGAAGCCGTGTTGTAGTCATCGTACAGGTGGGTGAAGGTGTAAATTGAGATTCATATTGACACTGCGGATGACGCTGGATCACGATCGTGGTGTGTGTCGTCTGTGGCCTATGGTGCGGAAAACCGGGGAAGAGAGTTCTTGTTTTGTTCAAGAATGAAATATTGCGCTTGCGGTTATTGAGGAATTCTGGGCTTTGCAGTTTATGGATCCAAAAGCTATGCTGTCATGCTCGAGTAGATCCGACAGTTGCTTCGGAATCGTTTAGGCTGACTAAAATGAAACATTTAAAATGTAGGCGTTAGGCGTGACCTTTGAAGGAGGAATTTGTGTTGCAAATTAGCGCGTCGTGGTCGCTTTGGTTTATTGTATTTTACATATTATAAGGTAACATATAAAATGACTTTTTTAACCAATGATAGACTTCGATTTGTGGTATTTATAATTATTTGTGATAGATTCAATATGCACCTGTATACATCGGCACAAGCCGAAACGCAACAAGAATCAAACGTTTTGTTACATTCGAGGAATTTAGTGACTATAATAAAAATAACGTCATCACCAGATGGAACAATCAATGGTTTCACAAGCCGCAATTTTTATTCCATATTTAGTAGTACAGTTCCTCTGTTTGTCTACCTGAGTTATTTATACACATTTGTCGAAATAAATTTCGCCGCGAATTAAGACGTAAAGCCCGTCCCAAGGAGGTCAACGGGATTTGCGTGTCATCACATGAAACTCGCTGGAATGAGGAAGGAAATCGCATGACAACGACGACGATGGCGACAACGAGCTACGCTCCGCCAAAAAGGTCGTAAATCAAATTAACGCCCAAATTTCGCCGGTATGATTGCTGCTGTGCTGTTGGGCAGGATAGGGTTACGATCGGTGAGCATTATCTTCGCTACGTTGCGGTTGCTCAACTGTTCACTCTGTACGCAGCAAATTAGCGTTTCTTAACCATTTTTCCAAGAACATATCTTTTGGTAGTTTGTCAGATTCCGTAATCAGCATCATCAAGCTGATCGTTATCCAGAAATGCGATCCAAGTAGGGCTTCCCGAATATTTTTAACCGACGTAGTGGCTTGTGAGCTGCAAGGGCAGATAAGGATTTGTGATGTCCGTTTAGCTCCAACGGGACCGACATGCAGTGGGAATGCAGAGACCTTATTAGTTATTCAGATCAATTATATTTATTCGTAACATTTGTTATATTTCATATTTGGAACATAGATTTCAAGGTAAAATTCAATTAACCTGTAATAATGTTATAATCAATATTGATTCTAATGTAAGACTCATACTAAGCCTGTTGACTTTTCGATGATTAGGTCCGTTTCGTTATTTACATTCTTCACGCGCTGTCGAATTTCCACTACCGTCAACTGGGGGGAAGATGATCATTGAGGTGAAGATGATCATTTGATGTGTCAGTCAAAAGTGCCAATTTTTTTTTATGAAACGGTAGTCAACAATATTCTCTGTTCAAGTAATGTTGCCGCTAGGTAGAAATCCGAGTTTTTCGATTATAATCATGAAAATGTATTTTGTGGAAGAAAGAGAGAGATAGTCATAAATGACGCTATTTTCGTTTCAAATATTGACTTCGTAGACTTCGTAGACGTAGACGTATAGCAGTACATGTTTTGAAAATATTTGTTTCGATTTAAAATGTAAACACACATTGTTATTGCATGTTTTGTCTTAAAAATGATCATCTTCCCCCCTGTTGACGGTACTTGTTTTATTATTTTTTCTGTGCGGCACTCCCTTCGTCATCTTATTGTGTTCAACATTATCATGGCATTTTGCGCTTCTGGCGTAATAACAATTTTAAAATTTATCCTTCTTACCATTAACGACGACGATGATCGTTTGTTGCCGGAATCAACAAATTCAGCGCGCACTTCTGCTCTCCGCCGACCCAAGAACCTCATATTAGAGCACCCCGTTTTTGGTGTTGCAACATAAGCAGTGGCTTCGACATTCAGCCAATAAATTAAATTAGGATTAAAACGTGGCATGAAATATACTTGATCATATTTTAACGGGTCGGATTACGCTACTTGTGCGACGCAGGACAACCGAAATGTGCCCCCACAAACGTGAGCTGGTCGCTAATGAAGTCCTCTCTTTTCGAAGTTCGTAGCTTCCGTGCCCGCTCAAGTCTCCGCACCACACAGTTTCCCAAAATTTGGGTTTGGGTCGCGACCCGCTTCCTGTAAGAAAACGCACAGGTCGTGTCGAAAACACACATCGTCCGACCAGCAGAGTGCAGCAATGCATCGTGTCGTTCTCATTTTCAGTTCGCCGTGTGCTGATTATCTGACTTGATCGGCCCGAGGGGAAAAGTTTTGATTAACTCACAGCATGTTTCATTTTTTTTCTGCAACCACGGTGGAATCCCCCGGAGATCCATTAGGGGCTCGATCACAAGCCCTTTGCACTTCGCAAAGAAAATGTTTCAAATTTTGTGAATAATAATTTTTGGCAATAACCATAAATAACAGGACAAGAGGCGAGCGGAAAACTTGTTAGGTCTGTTAGAACTGAAAGAACTGAAGGACTGATGCTGGATAAGTTGGCCGGCTATCGTATGGACAACCAATGCGTTTTTGTGGCACGGCCTACGATCTGTTCCAAAGGGAGAGCGGCAATCTTCAAACCACTCAACGTCATTCATAATCACCTTCTTTTCGGGTGCGGACGAACTGCACAGCATATATTCCGTCTCTCGCGCTGCTGCCTCGACTTAATTATGATGAAGTAGTGGTCAAATCATTCAATGCGTGCTTTTTGACGGGAGTTTTGTTCTGTTTGAACCATTATCGGTTGAATCTGTTTTTGGTGATCTTTTTCAAAAAATGTGCGTTTGCAAGCATTGAACGTCTGATGCGCGTTTTATGTTGAGTAATAAGCATTCGTATTATACGCATTGACAGAGGAAAGTAGGCATTGGATAAATGCGAAAAAAAGCATGGAATGTGTTAAAAAATTGTGCAATTCAGTGTTAACAATCTTTATTGTAAATTAGAAATAGCTTATGCTTGAAGTATTATTACGTGCTTGAAGTATAGATATAATATTTCCAGATATTGCAAAGCTCGGAAACTCGAGTTGAAAACAATTATTTTCATTATAGACTGGAAAAAACATCATGAAAAAGCTACTATGGATGTTTCTTATTAACTGTAACTTGCTTCAAGTAAAAGTATGGAAAGTTTCCGGAAGAAGTTTGGAAAGCAGTCGGAAAAAGCTTGAGAATCTACTACTAGAAGTCATAGAGAAGCTTGAAAAATTTCCAGCAGAAGCTTGGATGCTAGATGCTTGGAAAGTTTTCAGCAGAAGCTGGAAAAGCTTCCTGATGAAGCTTTGAATGCTTTCACAAGTAGTTTCGGAACATTCCGAATTAAATTTAAAAAAACTTCCGGCAGAAGTTTTGAAAGATTCCGGTGGAAGCTTGAGAAGCTTCCAGTAGAAACTTTGGAAACTTTCAGCAGAAGCTTTGAAAGCTTCGGAATGAAGCTTTGAAAGCCAAAACTGGCAGCAGAAGCTTGGAAAGCTTCCGGCAGAAACTTTAGAACAGCTTTAGAAGGAAGTTTTGAATGCTTCCTGCAGAAGATAGAAAAGTATCCGCCAGAAACTTCGAAAACATGGAAAGCTCGTGTAGAAGTTTGGAAAGCCTCCAGCAGAGGCTTGTGAAGCTTCCGGCAGAAGCTTGGAATGCCTCTGATAAAAGCTTGAAAAGCTCCAAATAGAAGCTTGGAAAGCTGCTGACCGATCTTCCGGCAGAAATTGGCTGGCTGCAAAACCTTGGAAAGTTTCCAACAGAAGCTTGGCAAGCTCTCGGAAGAAGCTAAGAAAGCTTCCGTCAGAAGCTTGGAAAGATTCCGGCAGAAGCTTGGAAAGCTGCCGGCAGATGCCTGGAAAGCTTCCGGCAGAAGCTTTTAAAGCTTTCGGCAGATGCTTTTAAAGCTTTCCGCAGAAGTTCAAAAAAAATTTCCAGCAGAGCCTTATAAAGCTTTCGTCAGAAGCCTGGAAAGCTTCTGATAGAAGCTTGAAAAGATTTTGGCAGATACTCGGAAATTTATCATTAGAATCTCGACAAGTTTCTGGTGGAAGCTTGGAAAGCTTCCGGTAGAAGCTTGGAAAGCTTTCGGCAGAAACTAGGAAAGCATTCGGCGGAAGCCTGGAAAGCTTGGAACGCTGCCGGCAGAAGCTTGGGAGGGTTCCGGAAGAATCTTGAAAAGCTTCCGATGGAAGCTTGAAAAGCTTTTGGCAGATACTCGGAAATCTCTCAGCAGACTCACGAAAAGCTTCTGGCTGAATCACAAAAAGCTTCCCGTAGAAGCTTGGAATGCTTTCGGTAGAAGTTTGGAAAGCATTCGGCAGAAGCTTGGAAAGCTTCCAACACAGCCTGAATGCTTCCGGCAAAAGCTTGGAAAGCTGCCGACAGAAGCCTAGAAGCTTGGAACGCTGCTGGCAGAAGCATGGAAAGCTTCCGGCAGAAGCTTGGAAGGCTTCTGACTGATACCTGGAAAGCTTCCGACAAAAGCTTGAAAATCTTCCGACAGAAACTTGGAAAGCTTCCAGCAGAAAACTGTAAGGCTTCCGGCAGTAGCTTGGAAAGCTTCCAACAGAAGCTTGGAAAGCATCCATAAGAAGCTTGGGAAGCCTCCGGCAGAAACTTGGAAAGATCCCGGCAGAAGTTTGGAAAGCTGCCGGCTGAAACTCAAATCTTCAACAAGAAGCTTGGAATGTTTTCAACAGAAAGCTGCCGGCAGAAGCCTGGAGAGTTTCTGACAGAAGCCTGGAAAGCTTCCAATAGAAGCTTTTAAAGTTTTCGGCAGAGCCTTGGAAAGCTTTTGGCAGAAGGAAACGAAAGCCTCTGACACAAGCTTCGAAATCTCCTGACAGAAGCTTGAAAAGATTCTAGTAGAGACTCAGAAATCTTCCGGCAGAATCTCGCAACGCATCTGGCAGAAGCTTAGAAAGCTTCCGGCAGAAGTTTCACCAGTAACAATGAGGTTTTGTAATGGTTTTATGGAACTTTTGTACAGCAAATGATGGGTTTCACAACCGTACTCAAATGATACTTGATGGTCTACAGCTTTTCGATGAACGTACGCCGAAAGCTTCCTGCAGAAGCTTAGAAAGCTTCCTGCAGAAGCAGAAACTCCTGGGCAGAAGCTTGCAGAAAGCTTCCTGCAGGAAGCAGCTCCTGCTGCAGAAGCAGAAAGCTTCCTGCAGGAGGCAGAAACTTCCTGCAGAAGCAGAGAAACTATGAAGCAGCGGCTGGAAGCAGAAGCTTCCTGCGGAGCAGAAAACTCCTGCGGAAGCAGAAACTCCTGCAGGAAGCTTGAAAACTCCTGCAGAGCTTAAGCAGAAACTGCTGGGAAGCAGCTCCTGCAGAAGCTTAGAAGCTGGAGCTTCCTGCAGGCAGAAGCTCTGCAGGAGGCAGAAGCGGAAGCAGAAGCTTCCTGCAGGCTTAGAAGCTTCCTGCAGAAACAGAGCAGAAACTCCTGCAGGAGCTGGAGCTCCTGGGGCAGGAGCTTCATTGCAGAAGCTGCATGGGAGCAGAGCTCTGCAGAGCAGGAAGCTCCTGCAGGAGCAGAGGCTCCTGGCAGCCCTGCAGGAGCTGGCTGGGAGCTGGAGCTTCCTGCAGAGCTCGCAGGAGGCAGAGCTCTGCGGAAGCAGAGCCTCCTGCGGGCTTGGAAACCTCATGGAGGCAGAGGCTCCTGCGGAGCAGAAGCTCCTGCGGAGCAGAGCTCGCGAGGTGGAGGCAGAAACTGCGGAAGCAGAAAGCTGCAGGAGGCAGAGCTCCTGCGGAGCAGAGCTCCATGGGAGGCAGAAGCTGCGGGAGCAGAGCCTCATGGCGGCTTGGAGGCTGCGGGAGCTTGGAAACTCCTTGGAATATGGGAGCTGGAGAGTCCTTGGAGCAGAGCCTGCGGAGCTTGGAGCTCATGCGGAGCAGAGCTCCTGGGAGCAGAGCTCCTGCGGAGCAGGAGCTCCTGCGGAGCAGGAAGCTCATGGAGCAGAAGCTTCCTGGAGCAGAAGCTTGCAGGAGCAGGATGCTTCTGCAGGCAGAGCTCCTAGCAGGAAGCAGAAACTCGCAGAGCTTAGAAGCTCATGGGAGTGGAAGCTCCTGGGAGCAGAGCTATGGGCAGAAGCTCATGGGAGCTGGAAGCCTCCTGCAGAAGCTTGGAGCAGAGCTCATGCGGGCAGAGCTTGGAAGCTGGAGCAGAAGCTCATGGAGCAGAAACTCCTGGCGGAGCTCAGAGCTTGGAGCTCCTGCGGAGCCCAGAGGCCTCATAGGGAGCCAGGAAATCCTGCAGAGCAGAAGCTTCCTGGAGAAGGCTCCTGGAGCAGAGCTCCTGCAGAGCTTAGAGCTGGAAGCTTCCTGCAGGCTTGAAAGCTTCCTGGAGCAGAAGCTGTGGAAGCAGAAACTCCTGCAGAAGCAGAAGCTCTGCAGGCAGAGCCTCTGCAGGAAGCAGAAACTCTGCGGCAGAAAGCTGCTGCAGGCTTAGAAGCTTCTGGAAGGCTTGGAGCAGAGCTCCTGCGGAAGCAGAGCTCATGGCGGAGCAGAGCTCTGCAGAGCAGAAACTCTCAGGAGCAGAGCTGCGGAGCAGAAACTTCATGGAGCAGAGCTCCTGGGGCTTCGCAAAGCTCATGCGGAGCAGCATGCGGAGCAGAGCTCATGGGAGGCAGGCCTCCATGCAGGCAAGCAGAGCTCCTGCGGAAGCAGAAGCCTGCGGAGCAGAGAGCTTCCTGCAGGTGGAAGCACCAGAGCTCATGTGGAGCTGGAGCTGCGGGAGCAGAAGCTCCTGGGAGCAGAAGCTCACTTGCAGAGAGCTTGGAAGCTATGGCAGAGCTGGAGGCAGGAAACTCCTGCAGGAAGCAGAGCTCCTGCGGAGCAGAAACTCACTGGCAGGAGCTGCAGAGCAGAGCTGCAGAGCTCATGGGCAGAGCCTCCTGGGAGGCAGAGCTGCAGAAGCAGGAGCAGGGCAGAGCTCTGCGGAGCTGGCAGGCTTCCTGCGGGCAGAGCTGCGGAGGCAGAGCCTTAGCAGGGGCTGGAAGCAGAGGCTATGGAGCAGGAGCTCCTGCAGACAGGAGCTGCGGAGCAGGAGCTCCTTGGAGCAGGAGCTCTGGGGCCCAGGAGCTCATGGAGCAGAGCTCTGCAGAGCAGAGCTGCGGAGCAGAGCCTCCTGCAGGAGCAGAGGCTCCTGCAGGCAGAAACTCCTGCAGGAAGCAGAGCCTCATGCGGAGCAGAGCCTCCTGCGGAGCAGAGCTCATGCTGGAGCTCTGCGGAGGCTCCTGCGGGAGGCAGAAGCTCCTGCGGAGCTGGAAGCTGGAGCTCTGCGGAGGCAGAGCTCCTGCGGGCAGAGCTGCGGGAGGCTCATGCGGGAGCAGGAAGCTCATGCGGAGCTGGAGAGCTCATGCGGGAGCAGGAAGCTCCTGCGGAGCAGGGCTCTGCAGAGCCTCCTGCGGAGCCCAGAGGAAGCTGCGGGAGCTTGGAGAGCCTCCTGCGGGAGCAGGAGCTCTGGGCAGGAGAGCTCATGGAGCAGAGCTCCTGCGGGAGCTGGAGCAGGAGCTGGAAGCCTCCTGGAGCAGAGCCTCCTGCGGAGCTGGAGCTCCAGGAGGCAGAGCTCTGCGGGGCAGAGCTCATGCAGGCAGCGCAGCTGCAGCAGAGCTTCCTGCGGGAGCAGAAGCTGCGGAGGCAGAGCTCCTGCGGAGCAGAGCTCATGCGGGAGCTGAGCTGCGGAGCAGAGCTCCTGGGAGCTGGAGCTCTGCATGGAGCTGGAAGCTCCTGCGGAGAGCTCATGGGGCCAGGCTCTGCGGAGCAGAGCCTGCGGAGCAGAGCTGCTGCGGAGCAGAGCTCCTGCGGAAGCTATGGAAGCACTCCCTGCATGGGAAGCAGGAGAGCTCCTGCAGGGAAGCAGAGCTCCATGAGCAGGCCTTGGAAGCCTCCGTGCGGGAAGCAGAGCCTGGCCGGAGCACTTGGAGCTCCTGCGGAGCCAGGAAGCTCCTGCGGGAGGGATTAGCAGGAAACTCATGCGGAGCTTGGAGAGGCTCCCTGCGGGAGGCAGGAGCTCCTGCGGAGGCCCAGAGCTCCTGCGGAGGCAGAGCTTCATGGAGGCCAGAGCTGCCTGCAGGGAGAATCGCCGCGGGCTGATAGGAAACCTGCTTGGGCAGAAGCTCCTGCGGAAGTTCAGAGAGGCTCCATGCGGAGGCAGAGCTCCTGCGGGCCAAACTACAGGCAGAGCTCCGGAGGCAGAGCTGCAGGCTTGGAAGCACTCCTGCTGAAGCTTGGGGAAGCTCTGCGGGAGCTTGGAAACATGGAGCAGAGCTCTGGAAGCAGAGAAGCTCCTGCAGAGGCAGAGCTGCAGGAGCAGAGCTTCCTGCAGGCCAGAGTTATGCAGGAAGAGAGCCCTGCAGGGAGGCCCAGAAGCCTCACTGCGGGAGCAGAAACTCCTGCGGAAGCAGAGCTCATGGAGCTGGAAGCCTCCATGCGGAAGCTGGAAGCTGCAGGCAGAAGCCTCATGCAGCTTAGGAGCTCCTGGGCACCGGGAGGTCTGGAGCAGAAGCTCTGCAGAGCTTAGAGCAGAAGCCAGATCTGCGGGAGGCAGAGCTCCTCCCAGGAGCAGAGCCTCATGGGAAGCAGGAGGCCTCCTGCGCGGGAGCAGAAGCTGCGGAGCTATGGATGGGCAGAGCCTCACTGCAGGAGCAGGAAGCCTGTCAGGAGCCAGAGCCTCCTGCGGGAGCTTGGAGAGCTCATGCGGAGCTGGAAGCTGCGGAGCATGGCTATGAGGCAGGAGCCTCGCGGGAAGCAGAGCTGCAGGAGGCAGAGCTCCTGCAGGGAGCTGGAGAAGCACCATGCTGGAGGCTTGGAGAGCTCGCGGGAGGCTTGGAGGCAGAGCCATGCAGGAGCAGGTGCGGGAGCTCATAGCAGGAGCCCAGAAGCCTCCTGCGGGAGGCAGAAGGCTTCCTGCGGAGCCAGAGCCTCCTGCAGAGCCAGAGCTCCTGCAGAGCTTAGAGGAAGCTTCACTGGGCAGAGCACCATGGAGCTCATGGAGCTGCAGAGCAGGAAACTCTGCAGATGGAGTCCATATGCAGGAAGCAGAAGCTTCCTGGCTGGAGCTTGGAGCCTCCTGCGGAGCCCAGAAAGCATGCAGAGCCCAGAAGCTGCTTGCAGGGAGCAGAGAGCTCATAGGCAGCCAGAGCTTCATGCAGAGCCAGGCTTCCTGCAGGGCAGAGCATGGAAACTCCCTGCAGGAGGCTTGGAAGCTGTGGAAGCAGGAAACTCTGGGAAGCAGGAAGCTCTGCAGAGCTTAGGCTGTGAAGCTAGAGCTTCCCTGCAGAGCTTAGAAGCTGCAGGAAAAGGCTGCCAGGGAGCTAGAGCTCCTGGAGGCATAACGGGCAGAGCCTCCTGCGGGAGCAGGCCCTGCGGAGCAGAACCATGGAGCAGGCTCATGCTGGGAACTGGAGCTCTGCGGGCAGGAGCCTCATGCGGAGCAGGAGCCTGTGCGGGAGCTGGATGGCTGCAGGAGCCCAGAGGCTCATGGGAGCTGGGGAGGCAGAGCTGGAGGCTGGAAGCCTCAGGAGGCCAGAGCTTATGGGAGCTTGGAAGCTATGCGGAGCAGAGCCTCATGCGGGAGCTCCAGGAGCTCATGTGGAGCCCAGGAGCTCATGGGGAGCCCCAGAGCTCTGCGGGAGCAGGAGCTGCAGGCCAGGGAAGCTCATGCGGAGCAGGAGGCTCCTGCGGGAGCCAGAGCTGTGCGGAGCTTAGGAGCTCCATGGGGCGGGAGCAGGAGCCTGTGCGGAGCAGGAGCTCATGGGGTGGGATGGCTTCCATGCGGAGCCCCATGGAGCTGCATATGGGAGCCCCAGGCTGTGGAGCAGAACTCTGCGGATAGCTGGAGCCTGCAGGATGAGGAGCTTCCTGTAGGAGGCGAAACTATGCAGGAAGCTTGGAAGCTCATGCGGAAGCAGAGCCTCCTGCGGAGGCTTAGAGCTTCCTGCGGGGAGGCGGAAACTTCTGCAGGCTGACACCATGGGAGCAGAGCTGCCTGGAGGGCAGGAAACTTCCACTGCAGAAGCCATGGGAAGAGGAAACTCCTGCAGGAAGCTTGGAAGCTCCTGCGGAGCAGAAACTCACCACTGCGGAGGCAGAAACTCACTCTTGCAGGCCCAGAAAACCCTGCACGGGAAGCAGGAAGCCTCCTGCAGAGCAGGAAGCTTCCTGCAGAGCTGACTCCTGCAGGAAGCAGAGCTGGAAGCAGAGCTTCCTGCGGGAAGCAGAGAAATATACTGCAGAGCAGGAAACTCTCGGGAAGCAGGAAGCCATGCAGAGCAGAAGCTCACTGGATTAGAGAAGCTGGAAACTCCCTGCAGGGAAGCAAGAGAGCTCTGCAGGAAGCCGAAACTCCTGCAGAGCAGAGCTCCTGCAGAGCAGGAAGCTCCTGCAGAGCAGAGCTTCCTGGGAAGCAGAAGCTCCTGCAGAGGCAGAAGCTTCCTGCAGAGCAGAGAAATCTGCTGGGCAGAAGCTTGCGGAGCAGGCTCCTTGGAGGCCCAGAGCTCACTACTTGGGGCTTGGAGAAGCTTCCTGCAGATGGAGGCACCATGCAGGAGCTTGGAAGCTATGGGCCAGAAGCCTGGAGCAGAGCTTCCTGCTGGAGCTGGGGAAGCCTCCTGTGGGAGCAGAGCTCCTGTGGCGGGCCCAGAGGCCTGTGGGCAGAGCCTCACGGGAGCCCAGAGCCTCCTGCGGGAAGCTGACTCCTGCAGGAGCCGGCCTCTTGGAGGCCAGAGCCTCCTGCAGGAGGCAGGAGCTGCGGGCCAGAAGCTCTGCGGGAGGCTGGGCTCCATGGGAGCAGGAGAGCTCATGGAGCCGGGCTGTGAGGCAGGGGAAGCTTCCTGATCAGAAGCTTAGAAGCTTCCTGCAGAAGCTTGGAGCTTCCTGCGAAGCTTAGAGCTTCCGTCAGAAGCTTGGCTTCCTGCAGAAGCAGAAAGCTTCCTGCAGAAGCTTGAAGAAGCTTCCTGCAGGAAGCTTAGAAAACTTCCTGCAGAAGCAGAAAGCTTCCTGCAGAGCTTAGAAAGCTTCCTGCAGAAGCAGAAGCAAGCTTAGAAAACTCTGCAGGCTTAGAAGCTTCCTGCAGGAAGCTTGAAGCTTCCTGCAGAAGCTTGGCTTGAAAGCAAGCTGTGCAGAAGCTTAAAAACTTCCTGCAGAAGCAAGAAGCACCTGCAAAAAAGCTTCCTGCAGGCTTTAAAAACTGCAAACTGACTTCCTGCAGAACTTAAAAGCACCTGCAAGAAGCCCAAGCATCCTGCAGAAGCTTAAAGAGCATCCTGCAGAAGCAAAAGCTTCCTGCAGAAGCAAAAACTTCTGCAGAGCTTCAAAATTTCCTGCAGAAGCAAAGTTTCCTGCAGAGAAAGCAAAAACTTCATAGCAAACAAGTAAGCTTCCTTCAGGAAGCTTAGAGAAATTCTGCTGGAAGCTTGAAGTTTTCCTTCAGAAGCTTAAAGTTTCCTGCAGAAGCTGAAGCTCCTGGAAGCTTCAGAAGCTTTTGTGAAGTTTCTAAAGCTTCAGCAGAAACATGATAAGCTTCCGGTAGAAGCTTAAAAGCTTCAGCAGAAACTTAGAAAGCTTCCGGCGAAGCCCATCCCGGCAGAAGCTTAAAGCTTCCGTCAGAAGCTTAAGCTTCCAATCCAGAAGCAGAAAGCTTCCGGCAGAAGCCCAAGCTTCCTGCGGCAACAAGCTTCCTGCAGCAGCAGAAATCTTCCTGCAGAAGCTTAAGCTTCCGATTGCAGAAACTTAGAAACTTCCCTGCAGAAGCTTAGAAAATCTTATGCAGAAGCTTAGAAATCTTCCTGCAGAAGCTTAGAAACTTGGAACGCTGCTGGCAGAAGCATGGAAAGCTTCCGGCTTAGATGCTTGGAAGAAGCTTCTGAATGTTACCTGGAAAGCTTCAGAGCAAAAGCAGAAATCTTAGACAGAAACTTGGAAAGCTTCCGGCAGAAACTGTAAAGGCTTCCATGCAGTGGCTTGGAAACCTTCCAGCAGAAGCTTGGAAAGCATCCATAAGAAACTTGGGAAGCCTCCGGCAGAAAACTGAAGATCCGGCAGAAGTTTGGAGAGCTGCGGCTTCAAGCCCTAAATCTTGTACAGAAGCTTGGAATGTTTCCATGACAAGCTGCCAGCAGAAGCCTGGAGTTTTCTGACAGAAACCTGGAAAGCTTCAATGAGAAGCTTTACCAAGTTTTTTTCAGCGGAACCTTAGAAAGCTTTTGGCAGAAGGAAAGGAAGAAGCCTCTGACGGAAGCTTAGAAATCTCCCTGACAGAAGCTTGAAAAGATTCCAGCAGAAGCTCAGAAATCTTTCGGCAGAATCTCACCAACGCATCTGGCAGAAGCTTAGAAAGCTTCCGGCGGAAATTTCACCAGTAACAATGAAGGTTTTGTAATGGTTTTTATGGAGAGCTCTTGTAGAGCAAATGATAGGTTTCACGATCATGCTCGAATGATGTTTGATGGTCTCACAGCTTTTTCGATGAATGTACGCCGAATGGGTGTTTCATGACCGTAATAACACACTAAAATATTACTTGGATTAGAAAGCTTTCGGCAGAAAGTTGTAGAAGATATGCCCTGTAGAAGCGTGAAAGCTGTCATGCGGTAAAGCTTTCCGGCTTAAAAAGCTTGGAAGCTGCTGGCGAAGCCTGGAAAACTTTACCCTGATGCTTGGAATCGCTTCCGACAGAAGAATTCAGGAACGCTGCCGGCAGAAGCGTGAAGAAACTCTGCAGATATATACAAAGCTTCAGCAGGAAGCTTTTTCCAAAACACCTCCTAAAGTTTGGAAAGCTGCAGGAAGGAATTTTGGAAGGCTTCCGGCGGAAGCATAGAAAGCTTCAAAGCCATGAAACTGGAAAACTTCCATAAGAGACATAAAACACCAGCAGAAGCTTAGGAAGCTTTCGATGGGAAGCAGGAGAAGCTTCAGAGCGGAAACTTAAACTTCCTTAGCATAAAAGCAAACTATAAGAAGCTAGAAGGCTTCCTGCATGAAAACAAACTGCTGCAGAAGCAAGCTATAAGAAGCAGAGCTTCCTGCAGAAGCTTAGAAGCTCTGGGCTGCAGAGCTTAAGCTCCTGCAGGAAGCCCCAGAGAAACTCTAGAGACTTGGGAAGCAGGAAGCTGCCGGAACCCCAGAGACTTCCCTGCAGAGAACTTAGAGAAGCTTCCTGCTTGGAGCAGCAGCTTTCCTGCAGGCTTGGAGCAAGCTTCCTGCAGAGGACAGAGTTCATGGAGGCTTCCTGCAGAGCAGAGCTCCATGCAGGAAGCAAGCTTCTGCGGAGCAGAAGCAACTCCTGGAAGCAGGAAGCTGCAGAAGCAGAAACTAAACTTCTCAGAGCTTTGGAGAGCTGTCCTCGGGCTTGGGGAAGCTGTGGAGCAGGAGGCATGGGCTGGAAACCTCCTGCAGGAGCAGAGCCTCACTGCGGGCTTAGGAGGCTGCGGAGCCAGAGCCTCTGTGGGAGCAGAGCTGTAGCAGGAGCCCAGAGCCTCATGCGGAGCTTGGAAGCCTCATGGCAGAGCCGCGGAGGCAGGAAGCCTATGCGGAGCAGAGCTGGGAGCAGGAGGCTGTAGGAGCTGGAAATCATGCGGGAGCAGAGCACGGAGCTTGGAATATGTGGAGCCTGGAAACTCCCATGCCCAGGCCAGAGCCTGCGGAGCTTGGAAGCTCATGCAGGAGCAGGCTCCATGGGAGCAGGAGCCTGGAGCTGCGGGAGCTTGGAGCTGGAGCCAGAATGCTGGAGCTCAGGAGCCCAGAGCCTCCTCGCGGGAGCCCAGAGCTCCTGCAGGAGCCAGGAGGCTGCCGGAGCAGAGCTGCGGAGCCCAGAGCTGTAAGGGCAGGAAGGCTGTCAGGAGCCAGAGCTCCTGCAGGGGGCAGGAGCTGCAGAGCAGAGCTGAGTGCAGGAGCTTAGAAAGCTTCCTGCCCAGGGAGCCTTAAGCTTCCTGCTGCAGAAGCCAGGCTTCCTGCTGGAAGCAGAAAGCTATCAGAAGCTTAGAAGCTTCTGCAGGAAGCTTGGCTCCTGCAGGAAGCCCAGAAGCCTGCAGGGGGAAGCAGGCTTCCTGCAGAAGCTTAAGCTTCCTGCAGAAGCTTAGAAGCTTCCTGCAGAAGCTTAGAAACCTGCAGAGCAAACAAGCAAACTTGTTGCAGAAGCTTAAAGCTTCTCTGCAGAAGCTTAAAAGCTTTCTGCAGAGCTCAAAAAAGCTTCCTGCAGAAGCTTTGAAAGCTTCTGCAGAAGCTTAAAGCTATAAAATAAGCTCCTGCAAACTTAAGCATCCTGCAGAAGCTTAGGAAGCATCCTGCAGAAGCTTAAAAAGCTTCCTGCAGAAGCTTAAAAAAACTCACTGCAGAAGCTCAAAAGTTTCTCTGGAAGCTTAAAGTTTCCTGCAGAAGCAAAAGCTTCTGCATAAGCAAGCTGCCAAGGCTAATCAAGCTTCCTTCTGGGAAGCTTAGAGAAATTCCTGCAGAAGCTTAAAGGGTTCCTTCATGGAAGCAAGGTTTCCTGCAGAAGCTTCGAAAGCTCCCTGCAGAAGCTTCGAAAGCTTTTGGCAGAAGTTTCTAAAGCTTCCGGCAGAAACATAGGAAGCTTCCGGTAGAAGCTTAAAAAGCTTCCGGCAGAAACTTAGAAAGCTTCCGGCAGAAGCTTAGAAAGCTTCCGGCAGAAGCTTAGAAAGCTTCCGGCAGAAGCTTAGAAAGCTTCCGTCAGAAGCTTAGAAAGCTTCCGGCAGAAGCTTAGAAAGCTTCCTGCAGCAGCTTAGAAAGCTTCCTGCAGCAGCTTAGAAATCTTCCTGCAGAAGCTTAGAAAGCTTCCGGTAGAAGCTTAGAAGGCTTCCTGCAGAAGCTTAGAAATCTTCCTGCAGAAGCTTAGAAATCTTCCTGCAGAAGCTTAGAAGCTTGGAACGCTGCTGGCAGAAGCATGGAAAGCTTCCGGCAGATGCTTGGAAGGCTTCTGACTGTTACCTGGAAAGCTTCCGACAAAAGCTTGAAAATCTTCCGACAGAAACTTGGAAAGCTTCCAGCAGAAAATTGTAAGGCTTCCGGCAGTAGCTTGGAAACCTTCCAACAGAAGCTTAGAAGCCATCCGCCCATAAACTTAGGAAAACCTCAGCAGAAAACTTGGAAGATCAGCAGAAGTTTGGAAAGCTGCCGAAGCTGAAGCCCTGGAAATCTTTCGGCAAGAAGCTTGGAATGTTTCAACAATGCTGCAGCAGAAGCCTGGAGAGTTTCTGACAGAAGCCTGGAAACTTCAATAGAAACTTTAAAGTTTTCATGTGAAACCTTGGAAAGCTTTTGGCAGGAAGGAAAGGAAAGCCTCTATTGACTGAAGCTTAGAAATCTCCTGACAGAAGCTTAGAAAGGATTCCAGCAGAAATCAGAAATCTTTCGGCAGAATCGCAACTTGCATCTGGCAGAAGCTTGAAAGCTTCCGGCAGAGAATTTCACCAACAATGAGGTTTTGTAATGGTTTTATGGAACTCTTGTAGAACAAATGAGCTGGGTTCACGATCGTACTCGAATGATATTTTATTGGTCTACAGCTTTTTCGATGAATGTACGCCGAATGGGAGTATTTCATGACCATGTAACACTAAAAATGTTACTTGGATTGGAAAGGCTTTCGGCAGAAAGTTGTAGAGTTGCCTGTAGAAGCGTGAAAAGCTGTCAGCGGTATCTGTACAGCTTCCGGCAAAAGCTTGCGGGAAAGCTGCTATGCAGAAGCCTGGAAAACTTTACCCTGATGCTTGAAGATTAGCTACCGACAGAAAGATTGGAACGCTGCCGGCTTAAGAAGCATGAAAACTTTCTGCAGATATATACAAAGCTTCCAGCAGAGAAGCTTTAAAAACTCCTAAAAGTTTGGAGAAGCTACAAGGAAAAATTTTGGAAACTTCCAGCAGAAGCATAGAAAGCTTCCGGCAGAAACTTGGAAGCTTCCTGCAGAACATAAAGCTTCGTGAAGAAGCAAGGCTTTCGATAGAAACCAAACTCGACGACATAGAAACTGCAGAAACAGAGAAAACTGCAGGAAGCTTAGAAATATGCATAAACCCAAACTTCTACAGGGAAGCAGAAAGCTCACTGCAGGAAGCCAGAAGCTTATACGGAAGCAGAAACTTCCTGCAGGAAACTAGAAGCACCATGCAGGAAGCAGAAGCTTCCTGCAGGACTAAACTGCAGAGCTTGAAAGCTTCCTGCAGAAGCAGAAACTCCTGCAGAAGCTTAGAAGCCTGCAGAACAAACTCTGCAAACTTAGAAGCCTGCAGAAGCAGAAGCAAACACACCGGAAGCAGAGCCTCCTGCGGAGGCTTGGAGCACCCTTGCGGAGCAGGCTTCTGGAGCAGAGCTTCCTGCAGGAGCAGGCCTCGCGGGAGCAGAGCTCTGGAGCCCAGGCTTCCTGCGGAGCAGAGCCATGGGGAGCAGAGCTCGCGGAGCAGAGCTCCTGCGGGAGCAGAGCTCATGGCAGGAGCCAGAGCTCTTGGGAGCCCAGAGCCTCCTGCAGGCAGAGCTATGCGGAGCAGAGCTCACTGCGGAGCAGAGCTCATGGAGCCCAGAGCTCATGGGGGCTGGAGGCTCGCAGGAATGGAAGCCTCCATGGAGCAGGAGCTCATGGGAGCCCAGAGCTCCATGCGGAGTGGGAAACTCATGTGGGCCCAGAGCTCACAGGAGCCAGGCCTCTGCGGAGCTTGGGCTCATGGGAGCAGAGCTCTGGAGCCAGAGCTATGTGAATCAGGCTAGCCTGGGAGCCAAAATATAAGGCAGAGCTATGCGGTGGCAGAGCTGCCGGGAGGCAGGAGGCTCGCGGGAGCGGAGCTCATGGGAGCTGGAAGCAGGGCAGGCCTCAGGTGGAGCCATGGAGCAGAGCTCCTGCCGGGAGCAGAGCCTCATGGGAGCAGAGCTCATGGGAGCAGGAGAGCTCCCGGCGGAGCAGGCCTCCTGCGGAGCAGAGGCGTCTCTGGGAGCCCAGAGCTGCGGAGTGGAGAGCCTCATGCGGAGCAGAGCTGTGGAGCCAGGAGCTCTGCAGGAGCCAGAGCTCATGGGAGCCCAGGTCCATGGAGCCCAGGCCTCATGGCAGGGCCAGAGTGCGGGCTGGAGCTATGCGGAGGCCAGAGCTCATGGCAGGCCAGGCTGGAGCCAGGAGAGCTGCTTGGGAGCAGAGCCCTGCAGGAGCCCAGAGCTGGAGCCAGAGCTCTGCAGAAGCTTGACTTCCTGCAGGAAGCAGAAGCTTCCGGCAGAAGCAAGTTCGACGGAAGCAGAAGTTCCTTGGAAGCAGAAACTCCGGCCAGGCAGAAACTCAGGCAGAGCAAACTTCCAGGTGGAAGCCCCAGAAGCTTCCGACAGAGCTTAAACTGGCTGAAGCAGAAACTTCCCGTGCAGAGCAGAAGCAGGCAGAGCAAGAAACTGGGCAAACAGGAAGCTCGACGAAGCTAGGAAACTCAGCAGGAAACAGGAGCACAAAGCGGAAAGCAGGAAGCTTCGACAGAGCTTAGGGCTTCAGCAGAAGCTTAGAAACTATGAAGCAGAAAACTCTGCAGAAGCAAGGGAAGCTGCGGCAGAGCAGAAGCTACAAGAGCCTAGAAGTTCCTGCAAACAAAACTATAAAGCCTAGAAAACTTCCTTGAAGCCTAAACTTCCTGCAGAAATAAACTTCCTGCAGAAGCCTAGCTTTCACAGAAGCCTAGGCTTCTGCAGAAGCAAACTTCTGCAAATATAAACTCCTGCAGAGTCTGAAACTATGAGCCTAAACTCATAGGCCTGAAGCTTCTGCAGAATAAAACTCCTGAGCCTGAAGCTTCATAACAGGAGCCTAGAAAGCTTCCTGCTGAGAAACCTAAGCTTCTGCAGAAGCCTAGAAAGCTTCCTGCAGAAGCCTAAGCTTCTGCAAGCCTAGAAAGCTTCCTGCAGAGAAGCTTAGAAAGCCTCCTGCAGAGAAGCAAGCTACAGAAGGTTAGAAAAGCTTCGGCAGAAGCAGAAAGCTTCCGGCGAAGCTTAGAAAGCTTCCGGCATAAGCTTGAAAGCTTCCAAGCAGAGCTTAGAAACTTCAACAGAAGCTTAAGCTTCAAATCAGGAAGCTTAGAAAGCTTCAGTAGAAGCTTAGAAAACTTCCGGCAGAAGCTTGAAAGCTTCCAGCAAGCAAAGCTTTAAGCAGAAGCTTAGAAGCTTCAAAGCAAGAGCTTAAGCTCCGGCAGAAGCAAGCTTCCACGACAGGCAGAAAGCTTCAAGCAGAAGCAGAACCTTCAGCAGAGCTTAGAAACTTTCAGCAAACCAAGCCTCAGAAAACTTTACCTTGATGTGGGAGATGGCAAAGCCGGCAGAAGCAGAATGCTTCGACAGAGCTTGGAAGGCTTCGGAAGCAGGCTTCGACAGGAAGCAGGACTTCAGCAGATGCTGGAAGGCTTCAGCACAGAAGCTTGGAAAACTGGTAGAAGCTTGGAAAGCTTCCGAAAAAAGCTTGGGAAGCTTCCGAAAGAAGCTTGGAAAGCTTCCGGCAGAATGCAGGGGATGGCAATTGAAAATCTACCCTGCAGAAACTGAAAATGTATCTTTCATATTTCGAAAAAGCTTCTTACAAAAACTGAAAAAACAGAAACAGAAAAAGTAGAAATGCTAGCGAAACTTTGAAAAATGTTTGCGAAGTTTTTTTTGGGAAACACTTCTTCTCAATTTGTTGAACTGTTTTGTTGTCTGGAAAACCATAAAAGATAGATCAATATTTTCTGAAAAGATCTCAATATTCAAACTGAAATGATTATTATTAGTATGCTTACATCGAACCGTTACTGAACTCTTTTCGTATAGAGCCAAATTGGGTGTCAAATCTACAAAAATACTCCTTGTTCTCCCAACCAACCCCAGGAGCCGTTAAGCGAGTTTACTTCATACCACAGTGCCCGTAAAAATTCTTCACCCTATCTACTCTACGCGTTTTAAACAGAGGCTATGCAAACAAGGAGCTCTCAGCGCTTCAAGTACAAAACACTGCATTTAGTGAGCTAGTACGACCGACGGTGCGACGCAATCTCTCCTTCACAAAAGAACCTCTCAGAAGATCCACTAACAGCCAGGCTCAGGCAGCAACAATCCAAGCAGAGCAGATAGAGATCAGCACGATCGCGCCTCACACTGCATCCCTCCACCGCACCGTCCCAGCCTATCACGCTCCGGCTCATAGACACTACGCTTTTGCATGAATGGACCTCCGCGTCAAAGGCCTATTACGTCCAGCCAACCTACCTTTTTGGCATATCTGCTCGCTCACCTTCAGGCCAGGGCTGGGGTTTTCTACCCTGCGCCGAGTAACAACGACTTTGCTGGTTGACACCGTAGACACACACAGAGAAGCAGATTCCATTAACGTGAGTATGTGCTGTGAGATTTCATGAACGGGTAAAAAATAAACATACGCAGCATGCGAGGAAACTAAAAATTAGTCATATTCAACTAATAATCACTTGAAATATCGCATGCCCTCAGCACAGCAGTAATCAACCAAAGACGACGACGCCAACGACGGAGAGCTGGAATCGATGGATCGTTCTCGTGAAATGAACTTATTCTCGCTCACTGGCAATAAACCTGCTTCTGGTAAACAGCAGCAGCGGCGGCGACGCACGGCACAACGTGGTATTTGACGTCGACAGGGATCAGAGTGCAGAACGTAGAAGTAAAATGTGCGCGCGCGATCCGCTGCGAATTGGTTTTGATTTGTAAATTTTGCAGTCTCTGTTCGATCGCGGTGTCATCTTCGCCCACTTGTTCTTCAACTTCCAATTGGTACTGTGGTGGAACAGATCAGGCTGATCTTTTCGGTTAGTGTTGCAACATTTGTAGATACTTTGCATTGGTTCGGTGTTTATCGATCTGATTTTGCGACGATCAGTTGATGATCGATCAGTTGTTTGAAGTGAGTTGAAAATTTTCCACTAGATATTTAAGTTTTTCCCTCACTGTGTGCTAAGACGACTTTCGATTTCCGATCAGCGGCGCTGGTAAAGCCGTGGCGAATCGAGAAGAAAACGAGGTGAGTGATTCTAACGATCGCTAGATCCATCATCATCAGCGATCACCTGTGACGATCTGCGAGCCTTATAGTGAGTAAGTGACGAACCTCGAAACGAAACGAAAACACAGGTGTTGGAGGTGAGCAGAAGTGAATAAATTATCGACTGCTTTCAGCAGTACATTGCGAAATGTATTAATTTCCGAAGCAAATCGCTTAGAAAAGCATCCCAGACTTGCAGAAAGGATTTTGAGTGTCTTTGGAACCAGTTGACTCAATAGAAGTGGTTGGTTCTGGAATTATAGAAACAAAAGATTCAGTTAGATGTAAAGGTGTCTCGAGAGAGGAGAATATTTTGTTTTGTCAATTTGGAAGTAGAAGATTGTGATGATAAGTGCCTTCAACATTTGAATACAAGAAGCAGAGCGCTAAATTGCTTATGGCTTTTAAGATAGTGGAATCAATTAACAACCATTCACTCAGATTACGAACTTCAAAGGAGAATAAATAATAACCTTATTCTAAAAATACCCGTTTTTGTTTTGCCACATCCGAAACCGATTGACGTGTTTTTCGTTGACTTGATAAGTAAGTAGGTGCTTTATAAAGATCTATTGTACCTTTTTCACAAGGATTTCATATTTGAATGAATGGTGAAGTTTTTCTTAGTTCATTATAATAGAGATTTTTATGGCTTCCAAGGTGAATGAATATATTTGTTATTGTTTTAAAATATTTGTATTATTTGATATGGATAGGTTATCATGAGAATTTTATCAAAATCAAATTAACCAACTTAATATATATTTTTTAACTTTCGTTTATTTGGTTATTTTTTTGCTATTTTACGTTGCAGAGCCAAAATCATGTTTTGTACTAATTTTCAAGATTTTTATGCACTAATGTTAGCTTTGAGGAACAGTAAGATTCGCAGTTTGGTCGATTCTATGAAAAACAATAATACATTAGGAAAAAAGGGAATTTAGAATGGTTAAGTAATAACGTTGCTAATGTACACATGGTTGCCATTCTTGACGGTGTTTCACTTCTGTAACGGGACGAAAAAGCATTTTTTGGGAGACATCAACGAAAAAGAAAGACATACCAAAGGGAAACAACAGATATTCAAATGGACAACAAGAGGAAGACGTTCGTGATGAGGTACGACAGACAACAGACAAAGGCGTACGTACGGTCTTATATCAACAACTTTCAAAATTGGTGGACAAGGGGACATGTAATCGAGATCGAGACCCGCCAACTTTTCTAATAGTCTTTGGTTGTTTTCCTCGGACCGAAAGATGTTCCACGCTAAGCTTAGATCTGAGGCTACGATATTTCCTCAAGCCCACACGACGTAGTCAATTTCATGATCAACTCTGGGAAGATGTGCATTCAGAGTGTAGTGATAGGACATTAGACGATACATGGTTCGAATGAAATCTTGTTCCATATGGGTACATTTTTTGAACCATGGACGCTTCGACACCTGCAGGCGAGTTGATGTACAGCCATCTACCCAACTCCTGAATTTGTCCATTTCTGTTGCCAGCTGTTCAGGGTTTCCCTAACAAATAATGTGAAGGAATTCTTCGAGAGTGATTTTCCGCTCGTAAATCACTCATCTCCCATGGCGTCCAGCTTAGACCGAAAGAGTCCGCTTTCTCATTTCCCGGGATCGAGCAATGAAGAAGGTACCTGACACGCCATGGTGATTGTGAATGACCATTTTGGTAAAGCACTCAAAGCTTTCCATATCCCATTCAGAAGATACGCTGAGTGCTTAACGGGTTTCATTGACCGAACAGCCTGCAAGGACTGACTGTCGGTAAAGATGGAAAAGTGGTCAGGAGGGCTAACAATAAATTGTAAACTCATATTTTACGCGTGGAATGTCTTTAATGAGCTCGCTCGTTTGTAAGGTATTGTAAGAAATGTTTTAAGGTAGAATATTCAGCAGAACTTTAAAAACTACATGGAAAATGTTAGGCTCAACAGCCTAATTTCGGAATGCTGCTCTTGAACTACCATTGTTCAACCTTGTATAA
>NW_026943632.1:0-1000 GCF_024139115.2 Armigeres subalbatus
CTCTAGGTTCTCAAGGATGCCCGACTCACGAAGCATCTTCTGTCGGCCGCCTTTCTCCATCAGGTTTCTCACCACAAATACGGCACCCATTTGGAGCTTGTTGTCGGATACGACCTGCAAAAAGAAATCCATGTAGATTATTGTTCATGAGTCCTTTGCATGAGACAATATAATATGCAATTGATATTCATGCAATTTCAACAATTACAACATCGAATCGATTTAAAATAAAAGTCTAGAACACGAGTTTGTGCTCCATATTCCATTTAATACATCTGCTGTCGCAGATCAACTGGAATGCGGCATTACATTCGGTTTTACTCCGGACAACACGAAGTGTACGACCATCATAGGTATAGGTTACGTACAACTGTTTTCGCGTCAACATAATTTTCAACGATGAAAGTGTTTCGAGAGCTTAGAATATTCATCTTCATGACAGGGTTGCCACATTTAAATCTGTATTTTTGCCTCAGAAAATCTTTATATCTGTATCTCAAGTCAAAAAATCTGTATTGCAAATCTGTATCCATCTGAACCAAATCAAAATCGTCTTTAATAAGTCCGGAAATACTATGCGGAGCTACAAGTTAGACATGTCATAATTTAGCAATTGTTTTGCACATTTCTTTCCAAGGATTACAAATAAAGGAGTACAAGCAACAATGTTTGCTTTCTCGAGGTTTAATATTTGATCATTTACGAATAACATATGTCAATGATCCATTATTGCCATATACACAACAACGTTATTGGATTAATATTCAGCCACACTGATAAACTGTTACAAAGCATTTCAAATATGATCAATGATAGCTAGACCTGATTCTTAGTATTATGTTAGAGCGTTCTCTGAGATCACATGTATTAAAATATAAACATTTTCCGGAACATAATCTGATCGGAGTTAAAAACCATTGATCTGCGTAAATTGCCAATTAAGAACAAATTGGAATTTAGTTAATCTCAAAATGGCTTTTAATAAGATCATTTAAGAGTA
>NW_026943633.1:0-2156 GCF_024139115.2 Armigeres subalbatus
ATTCACAAACATTCACATTCATTTTTTCAATTCTATTTTTTTATTCTTACGGTTTTTCCTTGGTTGATTTCTGGTTTGCTATGATGTTAAGGCTTATCATTAGAACCAATGCAAAGTTTTTATAAGAATTACCAATAAAATTACCAAAATTTACTGTGACAAACGTTATCGGGAAACACTATTGCTGGATCGCGTGGAACAATACAACCGTAGAAATGGAACATACGACCAGAAATTACAAGCGAAAGTCTGCAGAGCAGCTCGGAACAATTATGGGATTTCCTTCGTGATTTCTCGTACAGCACAACTCAAATAATCTGTCGGCGCGACCCTGAAACAGAACCTGGTTGCCAAACATCGAGCAAGAATGCTGGTCGAGCAAGTTCTGACGAAATACAATTGATGTATTTTGATGGGCGTTGAAATTAATATTAAATGGACTTTAAATTCCCGGGACACAAGTTTTACCTTGCCAAAAGGAAGGGTAATGCCCCAGGAAAATTCAAATATGTCTATACAGGCAAGATTGCCCACAAATTGATGGTATTTCAAAGCATTTGCAGTTGTCGAAAGAAAACTAAAGTTTTCATCACTGGAGGGATCATAAATGGACAAATAAACAAGCCATCCATTCAATTACACGACTGTCCAGTGTTGATTTGGCCTGACCTAACAAGCTGCCATTACAGACGGGATGTAATGGAATGGTATGAACCGAATGATAATGACGTTATTGAAAAAACTATCAACCCACCAAAATGCTCAAATTTTCGACCCAACGAAAATATTGGGCAATTATCAGAGGGAAACCTAAGAAATGGTGCAAAACAATCAGAAAACCAACTTATATCGAAAAATAGACTTCTTGAGAACTGAAAAGATGAAATAAAAAGACGGATAGCAGTATCATACATAATAACATAAGCGTTTAGATTAACCCTCTAAGACCCGGGACGAACGGATTTTTCTCAAATGGCTCGGACTCAGCACCTGATCGTCGGAATTCTCGCGGTTTCGTTTGTGCTCAATGGGAATAGCTATATTTTTGCTCTGATACATTTTCAAATAAAAATTTTTGTTCAGGTCCGAGTTATTGCTAAAAATAAGTGTGCGCGGGTGTTTTTTCTATAATTCAAACATCTCTTCAATATTCTGGACGTGTTCATGCCCAAAATTTATCAAATCACCCATCAAACCAACCCAAAAGATATTTGTAAAGATTTTAGTCGATTCCGATGTTTTCACCATTTGAGTAGGGCAGCATTGACTGAATTCAGGCCGCATTCAGGGTTACAATGGTAGAGTATGGGCTAAAAATTCATTTGCATGAGCATGCGGCTGCACAAATTTAAAAATCAGGAGTTTTAAATATTTAATTTTCAATTGAAATTGACTTTCTGAAATTCTTATCAGGGCCGGATTTAGGGGTCGAAATGGGGTGACCAGGGGCCATATCACCAATTGCAATGAAACTGGGCATGCGACTGCTCAAACTTCATGAAAACACATCAGAGCTCAAAGAATTCTGTTTGAATTTGAAATTGACCTTCTGTAATTTTGACCAGGGCCGGCTTGAGGGGTCCAAATGGGAGAGCAAGGGCCATATCACCAAAAGCAATGGAACTGGGCATGCGACTGCTCAAACACCATGGAAACACATCAGGAGCTCAAAGAAACCTGTTTCAAATGGAAATTGATCTTCTGAAATTTCAACCAGGGCCGGATTTAGGAGTGAAATGGGGAGGCAGGGCCATATCACCAATTGCAATGAAACAGGGCATGCGACTGCTCAAACTTCATGAAAACACGTCAGGATCTCAAAGAACTCTGTTTGAATTTGAAATTGACTTTCTGAAATTTTGACCAGGGCCGGATTCAGGGTCCAAATGGGAAGAGCAAGGGCCATATCACCATAAGCAATGAAACTGGTCATGCGACTGCTCAAACACCATGGAAACACATCAGGAGCTCAAAGAAATCTGTTTCAAATGGAAATTGATCTTCTGAAATTTCAACCAGGGCCAGATTTAGGAGTGAAAATGGGGAAGGCAGGGGCCATATCACCAATTGCAATGAGAAACAGGGCATGCGACTGCTCAAACTTCATGAAAACACGTCAGGATCTCAAAGAACTCTGTTTGAATTTGAAATTGACT
>NW_026943634.1:0-29029 GCF_024139115.2 Armigeres subalbatus
CTCCTACCATTCTGAAATCGTTCCCCCTTATATTCTCCATGTATCCTATTCGGGATTCCCGCTCCCCTAGAACGTATTATACGAACATTTTGCACCCCCGTAGATCTTGAAATATGTCCTCTGCAGGATCTCCGCCCTCCTATACGAATCCCTCTAACTGATTTGCGCCTCCTTAGATTAAAAAAAAGTCCTCTACGGGATCTAGAACGTATTATTTGAACTTTTTTGCGCCCCCGTAGAATTTATTTAAATATCTCCGCCCTCCTATACGTATTCCTCTAACTTTTTTGCGCCTGTAGATTTCAAAATACGTCCTCTACAGGATTTCCGCTCCCCAAAACGTATTACTCGAACTGTTAGCGCCCCTGTAGATTTAAAATATGTCCTCGGCAGGATCTCCGCCCTCCCATACGTGATCCTCTAACTTTTTGCGCCCTGCAGATTTAAAAACATGTCCTCCACGGGATTTCCGCTCTCCTAGAACGTATTATTAGAACTTTTTCGCCCCGTGGATTTAGAAATATGTCCTCTGAAGGATTTCCACCCCTATATGTATTACTCTAACTTTTTTGCGCCCCCTTAGATTTCAAAATATGTCCTCTATGGAATTTCTGCTCTCTTAAAACGTATTTTTTGAACTGTTTGCGCCCCCGTACATATTGAAATATTTCCTCTACAGGATCTACGCCCTCCTATACTTATTTCTCTAACTTTTTTGCGGCCCTTTGAAATCAAAATATGTTCTCTACGGAATTTCCGCTCCCCTAGAACGTATCATTCAAACTTTTTTACGCCCCCGTGGATTTAGAAATATGTACTCTGAAGGACCTCCGCCCTCCTATACGAATTTCTCTATTTTGTGCCCCTGTAGATTTTGAAATATGTCCTCTGTAGGATCTCCGCCCTCCTATATGTATTCCTCTAACTGATTTGCGCCTCCGTAGATTAAAAAAAGTCCTCTACGCGATTCCCATCCCCTAGAACGTATTATTCTATTTTTTGCGCTTAAGTAGATTTTGGAATTTTATACGTATTCCTCTAACTTTTTGCGCCCTGTAGATTGAAAACAAATCCTCTTCAGGGTTTCCGCCTTCATAGAAGGTATCATTCAAACTTTTGCCCCCCGTGGATTTAGAAATATGTCCTCTGCAGGATCTCCGCCCTCCTATACGTATTCCTCTAATTTATTTGCACCCCACTAAGATTTCAAAATATGTCCTCTACGGGATTTCCGCTCCCCTAGAACGTAATTTTCGAACTTTTCAAGCCCCCATAGAATTAGAAACATGTCCTCCGTACTGCTATACGTATTCCTCTAACTTTTTTTCGCAACTGTTGATTTAAACAAAAAATCCGCTTCCGATTTCCGTATCGTTCGAACTTTTTGCGCCCCGAGGATTTAGAAATATGTCCTTTGCAAAATCTCCGCCATCCTATACGTATTCCTCTAACTTTTTGCGCCCCTAAGATTTCAAAATATGTCCTCCACGGGATTTCCGCTCCCTAAAACGTATTATTCGAACTGTTTGCGCCCCGTAGATTTAGAAATATGTCCTCTGCAGGATCTCCATCCTCCTATAAGTGTTCGTCTAACTTTTTTGCGCCCTGGTAGAATTAAAAAATTGTCCGCTTCGGGATTTCCACCCCTAGAACGAATCATTCAAACTTTTTGCGCCCCGTGCATTTAGAAATATGTACTCTGAAGGATCTCCGCCCTCCTATATGTATTCCTCTTACTTTTTTGCGCCCTGTAGATTTAAAAAAAATGTCAGCTTCAGGATATCCGCCCCTAGAACGTATTATTCGAACTTTTTGCGCCCCGTAGATTTCAAAATATGTCCTCTACGGGATTTCCGCTCCCCTAAAACGTATTATTCGAACTGTTTGCGCCCCCGTAGATTTAGAAATATCTCCTCTGAAGGATCTCCGCCCTCCTATACGTGTTCCTTTAACTTTTTTTGCGCCCCTGTAGATTAAAAAAAAATTGTTCGCTTCGGGATTTCCGCCCCATAAAATGTATTATTCGAGCATTATTGCGCCCTCATTAATTTAGAAATATGCCCTCCGCTGGATCTCCGCCCTCCTATATGTATTCCTCTTACTTTTTTTACGCCCTGTAGATTTTAAGAAAATCTTCCGCTTCGGGATTTCCGCCCCCTAGAACGTATTATTCGATTTGTTTGCGCCCCCGTAGATTTCAAAATATGTCCTCTACGGGATTTCCGCTCCCCTAGAACGTAATTTTCGAACTTTTCAAGCCCCCATAGAATTAGAAATATGTCCTCCGTACTCCTATACGTATTCCTCTAACTTTTTTTTGCGCAACTGTTGATTTAAACAAAAAAAAATCCGCTTCCGATTTCCGTATTGTTCGAACTTTTTTGCGCCCCCGAGGATTTAGAAATATATCCTCTGCAGAATCTCCGCCATCCTATACGTATTCCTCTAACTTTTTTGCGCCCCCTAAGATTTCAAAATATGTCCTCCACGGGATTTCCGCTCCCCTAAAACGTATTATTCGAACTGTTTGCGCCCCCGTAGATTTAGAAATATGTCCTCTGCAGGATCTCCATCCTCCTATAAGTGTTCCTCTAACTTTTTTTTGCGCCCTGGTAGAATTAAAAAAAATTGTCCGCTTCGGGATTTCCACCCCCTAGAACGTATCATTCAAACTTTTTTGCGCCCCCGTGCATTTAGAAATATGTACACCCGATTCTTTTTTTACACGGATTATTTTCGCACGGATTTTTTTTACACGGCTTTTTTTACACGGTTTCTTGAAATAACACGGATTTTTTTTGCACGGATTCTCGAAATAACACGGATTATTTTTACACGGTTTCTCGAAATAACACGGATTATTTTTACACGGATTTTTTCACACGGCACGCATCCCCCGTGTAAAAAAAGAATCGGGTGTACTCTGAAGGATCTCCGCCCTCCTATATGTATTCCTTTTACTTTTTTGCGCCCTGTAGATTTTTAAAAAAATGTTGGCTTCGGGATATCCGCCCCCTAGAACGCATTATTCGAACTTTTTTGCGCCCCCGTAGATTTCAAAATATGTCCTCTACGGGATTTCCGCTCCCCTAAAACGTATTATTCGAACTGTTTGCGCCCCCGTAGATTTAGAAATATCTCCTCTGAAGGATCTCCGCCCTCCTATACGTGTTCGTTTAACTTTTTTTGCGCCCCTGTAGATTAAAAAAAAATTGTCCGCTTCGGGATTTCCGCCCCATAAAATGTATTATTCGAACATTATTGCGCCCTCATTAATTTAGAAATATGCCCTCTGCTGGATCTCCGCCCTCCTATATGTTTTCTTCTTATTTTTTTTGCGCCCTGTAGATTTTAAGAAAAATTTCCGCTTCGGGATTTCCGCCCCCTAGAACGTATTATTCGAACTTTTTTGCGCCCCCGTGGATATGAAAATATGTCCTCTGCAGGATCTCCGCCCTTCTATACGAATTCCTTCAACTTTTTTGCGCCCCCGTAGATTTCAAAATATGTCCTCTACGGATTTCCGCTACCCTAGAACATATTATTCAAACTTTTTGCGCCCCGTGGATTTAGAAATATGTCTGCTGCAGGATCTCCACCCTCCTATAGGTGTTCCTTTAACTTTTTTTGCGCCCCTGTAGATTAAAAAAAAAATGTCCGCTTCGGGATTTCCGCCCCATAAAATGTATTATTCGAACATTATTGCGCCCTCATTAATTTAGAAATATGCCCTCTGCTGGATCTCCGCCCTCCTATATGTATTCCTCTTACTTTTTGCGCCCTGTAGATTTTAAGAAAATTTTCCGCTTCGGGATTTCCGCCCCCTAGAACGTATTATTCAAACTTTTTTTCGCCCCCGTGGATATGAAAATATGTCCTCTGCAGGATCTCCGCCCTTCTATACGAATTTCTTCAACTTTTTTGCGCCCCCGTAAATTTAAAATATGTCCTCTACGGGATTTCCGCTACCCTAGAACGTATTATTCAAACTTTTTTGCGCCCCCGTGGATTTAGAAATATGTCCTCTGCAGGATCTCCACCCTCCTATACGTATTCCTCTAATTTATTTGCGCCCCCTAAGATTTCAAAATATGTCCGCTACGGGATTTCCGCTCCCCTAGAACGTAATTTTCGAACTTTTCAAGCCCCCATAGATTTAGAAATATGTCCTCCGCCCTCCTATACGTATTCCTCTAACTTTTTTTTGCGCAACTGTTGATTTAAAAAAAATCCGCTTCCATTTCCGTATTGCTCAAACTTTTTTGCGCCCCCGAGGATTTAGAAATGTATCCTCTGCAGAATCTCCGCCATCCTATACGTATTCCTCTAACTTTTTTGCGCCCCCTAAGATTTCAAAATATGTCCTCCACGGGATTTCCGCTCCCCTAAAATGTATTATTCGAACTGTTTGCGCCCCCGTAGATTTCTAAATATGTCCTCTACGGGATTTCCGCTCCCCTTAAACGTATTATTCGAATTGTTTGCGCCCCCGTAGATATAGAAATATGTCCTCTGAAGGATCTCCGCCCTCCTATACGTGTTCCTTTACCTTTTTTTTCGCCCCTGTAGATTTAAAAAAGTTGTCCGCTTCGGGATTTCCTCCCCATAAAATGTATTATTCGAACATTATTGCGCCCTCATTAATTTAGAAATATGCCCTCTGCTGGATCTCCGCCCTCCTATATGTATTCCTCTTACTTTTTGCGCCCTGTAGATTTTAAGAAAATTTTCCGTTTCAGGATTTCCGCCCCTTGAACGTATTATTCGAACTTTTGCCCCCGTGGATATGAAAATATGTCCTCTGCAGGATCTCCGCCCTCCTATACGAATTTCTTCAACTTTTTGCGCCCCATAGATTTCAAAATATGTCCTCTACGGGATTTCCGCTCCCCTAGAACGTATTATTCAAACTTTTGCCCCCCCTGGATTTAGAAATATGTCCTCTGTAGGATCTCCGCCCTCCTATATGAATTCCTCTAACTTTTTTGCGCCCCTGTAGATTAAAAAAATGGTTCTCTGGAGGATTTCCGCTCCCCTAAAACATATTATTCTAATGATTAATTATTTTATTATTTTAGAGCGTCTTAGGGGAAATGCTGCAAGGTTAAAAGACTATAATAGTCTTTTAATATTATTCTAACTTTTTTGCGCCCCCTTGGATTTAGAAATATGTCCTCTATAAGATCTCCGCTCTCCTATACGAATTCCTCTATTTTGCGCCCCCATAGATTTTGAAAAATGTCCTCTGCAGGAGAGATCCTTCCTTCCTTCCTATACGTTAGATCTGTTCACCATTTTCAAAAGTATTTCAGATTCAAAGTGCCACCGCTCTATTTCAATAAGTATCTTTAATGGAGTCTCCTGATCAATTTTCAGCCAAATCCATGGAGATTTAGAGGTGCATCAAACGAGATTTGTGATTTTTCAGACTTTTTCGTAAAAATATCATCTGAACGCATCAATTTAACTCCACCTAATAAAAGGATTAGTCGGTGATAGCTTCTTTAGGCTATTATCTACCACTTTGTCATTGATACTAAGATGGTTAGAGGGCTTATTCTATGACTTTTTATTAGATTTAGCTGAAAAAAATGCCTTAAACCAGAAAAATAATTTTAGCCCTCCTACACGCATTCCTCTAACTTTTTTGCTCCCCTTAGTTTTAAAAATATGTCCTCTACGGGATTTCCGCTCCCCTAGCACGTATTATTCATACTTTCTTTTGCGCCCCCGTGGATTTAGAAATATTTCCTCTATAGGATCTCCGCCCTCCTATACGAATTCCTCTATTTTGCGCCTCCGTAGATGTTCAAACCAATAGGGAACCATGCGCTCCCCTAGAACGTATTATTCAAACTTTTTTGCGTCCTCTTTGATTTAGAAATATGTCCTTTGCTGGATCTCCGCCCTCCTATACGAATTCCTCCATTTTGCGTAGATTTTGAAATATGTCCTCTGCAGGATTCCTCTAAATTCTTTGCGTCCCTGTAGATTTAAAAAAAAATGTCCGCTCCGGGATTTCCGCCCCTGGAACGTATTATTCGAACTTTTTTGCGCCCCGTGGATTTAGAAATATGTACTCTGCAGGATCTCCGCCCTCCTATACGTATTCCTCTAACTTTCTTGCGCTATCTTAGATTTCAAAATATGTCCTCTACGGGATTTCTGCTCCCCTAGAACGTATTACTCAAACTTTTTTGCGCCCCCGTGGATTTAGATATATGTCCTCTGTAGGATCTCCGCCCTCCTATATGTATTCCTCTAACTTGCGCCTCCTTAGATTTAAAAATATGTCCTCTATGGGATTACCCTTTGCCGGATCTCCTATACGTATGTTCTGGGCTGCAAGAATCAGCGAAAAATGCATCCGGAAGATTTTGTTTACAAATTACAGAAACATCCGAAAGCAGCAGGAATGCTTCCGGACGCGTTCGTTTCATAATGGTACGCTTCGAATCAACAATCCCCAGCATTCAGAGGCTGTTCCAATACAGGAACCATGCGATCTGTGTGTTCCGGGCTGCGAGATTCAGCGAAAAATGCATCCGGAAGATTTTGTTTACAAATTACGGAAACATCCGGAAAGCAGCGGAATGCTTCCGGACGCATTCGTTTCATAATGGTACGCTTCGAATCAACAATCCCCAGCATTCAGAGGCTATTCCAATACGGGAACCAAGCGAAATGTTTGTTCCGGGATGCGAGAATCAGCGAAAAATGCATCTGGAAGATTTTGTTTACAAATTACGGGGAAAACATCCGGAAAGCAGCGGGAATGCTTCCGGACGCGTTCGTTTCATGATGGTACGCTTCGAATCAACAATCCCTAGCATTAATAGGCCATTCCAATGCGGGAACCATGCGATCTGTGTGTTCCGGGCTGCGAGATTCAGCGAAAAATGCATCCGGAAGATTTTGTTTACAAATTACGGGGGAAACATCCGGAAAGCAGCGGGAATGCTTCCGGACGCGTTCGTTTCATGATGGTACGCTTCGAATCAACAATCCCCAGCATTCATAGGCCATTCCAATGCGGGAACCATGCGATCTGTGTGTTCCGGGCTGCGAGATTCAGCGAAAAATGCATCCGGAAGATTTTGTTTACAAATTACGGAAATATCCGGAAAGCAGCGGAATGCTTCCGGACGCGTTCGTTTCATAATGGTACGCTTCGAATCAACAATCCCCAGCATTCAGAGGCTGTTCCAATGCGGGAACCATGCGATCTGTATGTTCCAGGCTGCGAGATTCAGCGAAAATGCATCCGGAAGATTTTGTTTACAAATTACGGGAAACATCCGGACAGCAGCGGAATGCTTCCGGACGCGTTCGTTTCATAATGGTACGCTTCGAATCAACAATCCCCAGCATTCAGAGGCTGTTCAAATACGGGAACCAAGCGGAATGTTTGTTCCGGAATGCGAGAATCAGCGAAAAATGCATCCGGAAGATTTTGTTTACAAATTACGGGGGAAACATCCAGAAAGCAGCATGAATGCTTCCGGACGCGTTCGTTTCATGATGGTACGCTTCGAATCAACAATCCCTAGCATTCATAGGCCATTCCAATGCGGGAACCATGCGATCTGTGTGTTCCGGGCTGCGAGATTCAGCGAAAAATGCATCCGGAAGATTTTGTTTACAAATTACGGGGGAAACATCCGGACAGCAGCGGGAATGCTTCCGGACGCGTTCGTTTCATAATGGTACGCTTCGAATCAACAATCCCCAGCATTCAGAGGCTGTTCCAATACGGGAACCAAGCGAAATGTTTGTTCCGGGATGCGAGAATCAGCGAAAAATGTATCCGGAAGATTTTGTTTACAAATTACGGGGGAAACATCCGGAAAGCAGCGGAATGCTTCCGGACGCGTTCGTTCATGATGGTACGCTTCGAATCAACAATCCCCAGCATTCATAGGCCATTCCAATGCGGGAACCATGCGATCTGTGTGTTCCGGGCTGCGAGATTCAGCGAAAAATGCATCCGGAAGATTTTGTTTACAAATTACGGGGGAAATATCCGGAAAGCCGCGGGAATGCTTCCGGACGCGTTCGTTTCATAATGGTACGCTTCGAATCAACAATCCCCAGCATTCAGAGGCTGTTCCAATGCGGGAACCATGCGATCTGTATGTTCCGGGCTGCGAGATTCAGCGAAAAATGCATCCGGAAGATTTTGTTTACAAATTACGGGGGAAACATCCGGACAGCAGCGGGAATGCTTCCGGACGCGTTCGTTTCATAATGGTACGCTTCGAATCAACAATCCCCAGCATTCATAGGCCATTCCAATACGGAAACTAAGCGAAATGTATGTTCCGGGATGCGAGAATCAGCGAAAAATGCATCCGGAAGATTTTGTTTACAAATTACGGGGGAAACATCCGGAAAGCAGCGGGAATGCTTCCGGACGCGTTCGTTTCATGATGGTACGCTTCGAATCAACAATCCCCAGCATTCATATAGGCCATTCCATCTGTGTGTTCCGGGCTGCGAGATTCAGCGAAAAATGCATCCGGAAGATTTTGTTTACAAATTACGGGGGAAACATCCGGAAAGCAGCGGGAATGCTTCCGGACGCGTTCGTTTCATGATGGTACGCTTCGAATCAACAATCCCCAGCATTCAGAGGCTGTTCCAATGCGGGAACCATGCGATCTGTATGTTCCGGGCTGCGAGATTCAGCGAAAAATGCATCCGGAAGATTTTGTTTACAAATTACGGGGGAAACATCCGGAAAGCAGCAGGAATGCTTCCGGACGCGTTCGTTTCATGATGGTACGCTTCGAATCAACAATCCCCAGCATTCATAGGCCATTCCAATGCGGGAACCATGCGATCTGTGTGTTCCGGGCTGCGATATTCAGCGAAAAATGCATCCGGAAGATTTTGTTTACAAATTACGGGGGAAACATCCGGAAAGCAGCGGGAATGCTTCCGGACGCGTTCGTTTCATGATGGTACGCTTCGAATCAACAATCCCCAGCATTCATAGGCCATTCCAATACGGGAACCAAGCGAAATGTTTGTTCCGGGATGCGAGAATCAGCGAAAAATGCATCCGGAAGATTTTGTCTACAAATTACGGGGGAAACATCCGGAAAGCAGCGGGAATGCTTCCGGACGCGTTCGTTTCATGATGGTACGCTTCGAATCAACAATCCCCAGCATTCATAGGCCATTCCAATACGGGAACCAAGCGAAATGTTTGTTCCGGGATGCGAGAATCAGCGAAAAATGCATCCGGAAGATTTTGTCTACAAATTACGGGGGAAACATCCGGAAAGCAGCGGGAATGCTTCCGGACGCGTTCGTTCATGATGGTACGCTTCGAATCAACAATCCCCAGCATTCATATAGGCCATTCCATCTGTGTGTTCCGGGCTGCGAGATTCAGCGAAAAATGCATCCGGAAGATTTTGTTTACAAATTACGGAAACATCCGGAAAGCAGCAGGAATGCTTCCGGACGCGTTCGTTTCATGATGGTACGCTTCGAATCAACAATCCACAGCATTCATAGGCCATTCCAATACGGAAACTAAGCGAAATGTATGTTCCGGGATGCGAGAATCAGCGAAAATGCATCCGGAAGATTTTGTTTACAAATTACGGAAACATCCGGAAAGCAGCGGGAATGCTTCCGGACGCGTTCGTTTCATGATGGTACGCTTCGAATCAACAATCCCCAGCATTCAGAGGCTGTTCAATGCAGGAACCATGCGATCTGTATGTTCCAGGATGCGAGATTCAGCGAAAAATGCATCCGGAAGATTTTGTTTACAAATTACGGGGAAACATCCGGAAAACAGCAGGAATGCTTCCGGACGCGTTCGTTTCATGATGGTACGCTTCGAATCAACAATCCCAGCATTCATAAGCCATTTCAATGCGGGAACCATGCGATCTGTGTGTTCCAGGCTGCGAGATTCAGCGAAAAATGCATCCGGAAGATTTTGTTTACAAATTACGGGGGAAACATCCGGAAAGCAGCGGAAATGCTACCGGACCCGGTCGGGTCAGGGTCGTACGCTTGGAAGCAACAATCCCCAGCATTCAGAGGCTGTTCCAATACGGGAACCATGCGATCTGTGTGTTCCGGGCTGCGAGATTCAGCGAAAAATGCATCCGGAAGATTTTGTTTACAAATTACGGGGGAAACATCCGGAAAGCAGCGGAATGCTTCCGGACGCGTTCGTTTCATGATGGTACGCTTCGAATCAACAATCCCCAGCATTCATAGGCCATTCCATCTGTGTGTTCCGGGCTGCGAGATTCAGCGAAAATGCATCCGGAAGATTTTGTTTACAAATTACGGGGGAAACATCCGGAAAGCAGCGGGAATGCTTCCGGACGCGTTCGTTTCATGATGGTACGCTTCGAATCAACAATCCACAGCATTCATAGGCCATTCCAATACGGAAACTAAGCGAAATGTATGTTCCGGGATGCGAGAATCAGCGAAAAATGCATCCGGAAGATTTTGTTTACAAATTACGGGGGAAACATCCGGAAAGCAGCGGGAATGCTTCCGGACGCGTTCGTTTCATGATGGTACGCTTCGAATCAACAATCCCCAGCATTCAGAGGCTGTTCCAATGCGGGAACCATGCGATCTGTATGTTCCAGGATGCGAGATTCAGCGAAAAATGCATCCGGAAGATTTTGTTTACAAATTACGGGGGAAACATCCGGAAAACAGCGGGAATGCTTCCGGACGCGTTCGTTTCATGATGGTACGCTTCGAATCAACAATCCCCAGCATTCATAAGCCATTTCAATGCGGGAACCATGCGATCTGTGTGTTCCAGGCTGCGAGATTCAGCGAAAAATGCATCCGGAAGATTTTGTTTACAAATTACGGGGGAAACATCCGGAAAGCAGCGGGAATGCTTCCGGACGCGTTCGTTCATGATGGTACGCTTCGAATCAACAATCCCCAGCATTCAGAGGCTGTTCCAATGCAGGAACCATGCGATCTGTGTGTTCCGGGCTGCGAGATTCAGCGAAAATGCATCCGGAAGATTTTGTTTACAAATTACGGAAACATCCGGAAAGCAGCGTGAATGCTTCCGGACGCGTTCGTTTCATGATGGTACGCTTCGAATCAACAATCCCCAGCATTCAGAGGCTGTTCCAATGCGGGAACCATGCGATCTGTATGTTCCGGGATGCGAGATTCAGCGAAAAATGCATCCGGAAGATTTTGTTTACAAATTACGGGGGAAACATCCGGAAAGCAGCGGGAATGCTTCCGGACGCGTTCGTTTCATAATGGTACGCTTCGAATCAACAATCTCCAGCATTCAGAGGCTGTTCCAATGCGGGAACCATGCGATCTGTATGTTCCGGGCTGCGAGATTCAGCGAAAAATGCATCCGGAAGATTTTGTTTACAAATTACGGGGGAAACATCCGGACAGCAGCGGGAATGCTTCCGGACGCGTTCGTTTCATAATGGTACGCTTCGAATCAACAATCCCCAGCATTCATAGGCCATTCCAATACGGAAACTAAGCGAAATGTATGTTCCGGGATGCGAGAATCAGCGAAAAATGCATCCGGAAGATTTTGTTTACAAATTACGGGAAACATCCGGAAAGCAGCAGGAATGCTTCCGGACGCGTTCGTTTCATGATGGTACGCTTCGAATCAACAATCCCCAGCATTCAGAGGCTGTTCAATGCGGGAACCATGCGATCTGTATGTTCCGGGCTGCGAGATTCAGCGAAAATGCATCCGGAAGATTTTGTTTACAAATTACGGGGGAAACATCCGGAAAGCAGCAAGAATGCTTTCGGACGCGTTCGTTTCATGATGGTACGCTTCGAATCAACAATCCCCAGCATTCAGAGGCCATTCCAATGCGGGAACCATGCGATCTGTATGTTCCGGGCTGCAGATTCAGCGAAAAATGCATCCGGAAGATTTTGTTTACAAATTACGGAAACATCCGGAAAGCAGCAGGAATGCTTCCGGACGCGTTCGTTTCATGATGGTACGCTTCGAATCAACAATCCCCAGCATTCAGAGGCCATTCCAATGCGGGAACCATGCGATCTGTGTGTTCAGGCTGCGAGATTCAGCGAAAAATGCATCCGGAAGATTTTGTTTACAAATTACGGGGGAAACATCCGGAAAGCAGCGGGAATGCTTCCGGACGCGTTCGTTTCATGATGGTACGCTTCGAATCAACAATCCCCAGCATTCAGAGGCTGTTCCAATGCGGGAACCATGCGATCTGTGTGTTCCGGGCTGCGAGATTCAGCGAAAAATGCATCCGGAAGATTTTGTTTACAAATTACGGGGGAAACATCCGGAAAGCAGCGTGAATGCTTCCGGACGCGTTCGTTTCATGATGGTACGCTTCGAATCAACAATCCCCAGCATTCAGAGGCTGTTCCAATGCGGGAACCATGCGATCTGTATGTTCCGGGATGCGAGATTCAGCGAAAAATGCATCCGGAAGATTTTGTTTACAAATTACGGGGGAAACATCCGGAAAGCAGCGGGAATGCTTCCGGACGCGTTCGTTTCATAATGGTACGCTTCGAATCAACAATCTCCAGCATTCAGAGGCTGTTCCGATACGGGAACCAAGCGAAATGTTTGATCCGGGATGCGAGAATCAGCGAAAATGCATCCGGAAGATTTTGTTTACAAATCACAGGGGAAAACATCCGGAAATACGGGAACCAAGCGTAATGTTTGTTCCGGGATGCGAGAATCAGCGAAAATGCATCCGGAAGATTTTGTTTACAAATCACTTCTGGAAACATCCGGAAAGCAGCGGGAATGCTTCCGGACGCGTTCGTTTCATGATGTTACGCTTCGAATCAACAATCCCCGGCATTCAGAGGCCATTCCAATGCGGGAACCCTGCGAAATGTTTGTTCCGGGATGCGAGAATCAGCGAAAAATGCATTCGGAAGATTTAGTTTAGAAATTACAGGGGAAACATGAGGAAAGTAGCAGGAATGCTTAATTATGTTTAATTATTTTTGGATTGGGCGCTCGTCGGATTCCATGAGGGCGGTCGCAGTATCATTTTGAGTTCAATTCGGTTGCTTGATATGAGTTCAATATGATAGCACTTATGTGATGATAGTGGATTGAGCGCTCGTCTGAGTCCATGAGGGGGGGCGCAGTAGCATTCTGAGCTCAATTTGATTGTTTTAACGAGATATTGCCCGTTGCATCAATTTTTAGACTCTGGCGCAACTTCGTTTTGCTTCAAATTTTTAGCGTGCACAACAATACATTCAAACTATCTTCGTAATTAGGGTCTCGCCGACATTTCTCACCAACACGAACGCAAGTTCGTGGTTGCAAACAATCCCATTTGATTTTGCCGTGACAGCTGCTCGTGGTTGCAAACAAACCGAGTAAAAGTGTGAGTGAAACGTGCGTGTACGTACACGATCGCTGAAAGCCTAATTGTTTTTTTGTTGTTGACATTTATCAAACACACATGTTTTTGTTTACTCAAATAAACAATAAACAGTGTCAATTCATTTGTGTGTGTGACACGGGAAAAATATGCACGCAAATAATTTTCGCGCAGGAGTCTAATAAGGCGGAATCTGCGCAATAGTAGAATGAGCGCTCATCTGCGGACGGGCGTAGTGTCGATATGAGTTCAATATGGTTGAACTCATGTGATGATAGTGAATTGAGCGCTCGTCTGAGTCAATGAGGGTGGGCGCAGTAGCATTCTGACTTCAATTAGGTTTCTCTAATGAGATTATAGAATTAGCGCTCGTTTTAATCCTTGGGGGCGGTCGCAGTGTCGATATGAGTTCAATTAGGTTGCACTTATGTGATGATAGTGGATTGAGCGCTCGTCTGAGTCAATGAGGGTGGGCGCAGTATCGATAAGAGTTCAATTTGGTTGCACTTATGTGCTGATAGTGGATTGAGCGCTCGTCTGAGTCAATGAGGGCGGGCGCAGTATCGATATGAGTTCAACTCGGTTGCACTTATGTGATGATAGTGGATTGACCGCTCGTCTAAGTCCATGAGGTGGGCGCTGTGTCGATGAGTTAAATTTGGTTGCACTTATGTGCTGATAGTGGATTGAGCGCTCGTCTGAGTCAATGAGGGCGGGCGCAGTATCGATATGAGTTCAATTTGGTTGCACTTTTGTGATGATAGTGGATTGAGCGCTCGTCTGAGTCAATGAGGGCGGGCGCAGTGTCGATATGAGTTCAATTTGGTTGCACTTATGTGATGATAGTGGATTGAGCGCTCGTCTGAGTCAATGAGGGCGGACACAGTATCGATATGAGTTCAATTTGGTTGCACTTATGTGATGATAGTGGATTGAGCACTCGTTTGAGTCAATGAGGGTGGGCGCAGTATCGATATGAGTTCAATTTGGTTGCACTTATGTGATGATAGTGGATTGAGCACTCGTCTGAGTCAATGAGGGCGGGCGCAGTATCGATATGAGTTCAATTTGGTTGCATTTATGTGATGATAGTAGATTGAGCCTTCGTCTGAGTCAATGAGGGCCGGCGCAGTGTCGATATGAGTTCAATTTGGTTGCACTTATGTGATGATAGTGGATTGAGTGCTCGTCTGAGTCAATGAGGGCGGGCGCAGCGTCGATATGAGTTCAATTTGGTTGCACTTATGTGATGATAGTGGATTGAGCGCTCGTCTGAGACAATGAGGGCGGGCGCAGTATCGATATGAGTTCAATTTGGTTGCACTTATGTGATGATAGTGGATTGATTGCTCGTCTGAGTCAATGAGGGCGGGCGCAGCATCGATATGAGTTCAATTTGGTTGCACTTATGTGATGATAGTGGACTGAGCGCTCGTCTGAGTCAATGAGGGTGGGCGCAGTGTCGATATGAGTTCAATTTGGTTGCACTTATGTGATGATAGTGGATTGAGCGCTCGTCTGAGACAATGAGGGCGGGCGCAGTATCGATATGAGTTCAATTTGGTTGCACTTATGTGATGATAGTGGATTGAGCGCTCGTCTGAGACAATGAGGGCGGGCGCAGTATCGATATGAGTTCAATTTGGTTGCACTTGTGTATTGATAGTGGATTGAGCGCTCGTCTGAGTCAATGAGGGCGGGCGCAGTATCGATATGAGTTCAATTTGGTTGCACTTATGTGATGATAGTGGATTGAGTGCTCGTCTGAGTCAATGAGGGTGGGCGCAGTATCGATATGAGTTCAATTTGGTTGCACTTATGTGATGATAGTGGATTGAGCGCTCGTCTGAGTCAATGAGGGCGGGCGCAGTGTTGATATGAGTTCAATTTGGTTGCACTTATGTGATGATAGTGGATTGAGGGCTCGTCTGAGTCAATGAGGATGGGCGCAGTATCGATATGAGTTCAATTTGGTTGCACTTATGTGATGATAGTGGATTGAGCGCTCGTCTGAGTCAATGAGGGCGGGCGCAGCATCGATATGAGTTCAATTTGGTTGCACTTATGTGATGATAGTGGATTGAGTGCTCGTCTGAGTCAATAAGGGTGGGCGCAGTATCGATATGAGTTCAATTTGGTTGCAGTTATGTGATGATAGTGGATTGAGCGCTCGTCTGAGACAATGAGGGCGGGCGCAGTATCGATATGAGTTCAATTTGGTTGCATTTGTGTATTGATAGTGGATTGAGCGCTCGTCTGAGTCAATGAGGGCGGGCGCAGTATCGATATGAGTTCAATTTGGTTGCACTTATGTGATGATAGTGGATTGAGTGCTCGTCTGAGTCAATGAGGGTGGGCGCAGTATCGATATGAATTCAATTTGGTTGCACTTATGTGATGATAGTGGATTGAGCGCTCGTCTGAGTCAATGAGGGCGGGCGCAGTGTCGATATGAGTTCAATTTGGTTGCACTTATGTGATGATAGTGGATTGAGGGCTCGTCTGAGTCAATGAGGATGGGCGCAGTATCGATATGAGTTCAATTTGGTTGCACTTATGTGATGATAGTGGATTGAGCGCTCGTCTGAGTCAATGAGGGCGGGCGCAGTATCGATATGAGTTCAATTTGGTTCCACTTATGTTATGTTAGTGGATTGAGCGCTCGTCTGAGTCAATGAGGGCGGGCGCAGTGTCGATATGAGTTCAATTTGGTTGCACTTATGTGATGATAGTGGATTGAGGGCTCGTCTGAGTCAATGAGGATGGGCGCAGTATCGATATGAGTTCAATTTGGTTGCACTTATGTGATGATAGTGGATTGAGCGCTCGTCTGAGTCATTGAGGGCGGGCGCAGCATCGATATGAGTTCAATTTGGTTGCACTTATGTGATGATAGTGGATTGAGTGCTCGTCTGAGTCAATGAGGGTGGGCGCAGTGTCGATATGAGTTCAATTTGGTTGCACTTATGTGATGATAGTGGATTGAGTGCTCGTCTGAGTCAATGAGGGTGGGCGCAGTATCGATATGAGTTCAATTTGGTTGCACTTATGTGATGATAGTGGATTGAGCGCTCGTCTGAATCAATGAGGGTGGGCGCTGTGCCGAAATGACTTCAATTTGGTTGCACTTATGTGATGATAGTGGTTTGAGCGCTCGTCTGAGTCCATGAGGGTGGGCGCAGTAGCATTCTGAATTCAATTAGGTTTCTCAAATGAGGTTATAGAATGAGCGCTTGTTTTAATCGTTTGGGGCGGTCGCAGTATCGATATGAGTTCAATTTGGTTGCACTTTTGTGATGATAGTGGATTGAGCGCTCGTCTGAGTCAATGAGGGCGGGCGCAGTATCGATATGAGTTCAATTTGGTTGCACTTATGTGATGATAGTGGATTGAGCACTCGTCTGAATCAATTAGGGCGGGCGCAGTGTCGAAATGACTTCAATTTGGTTGCACTTATGTGATGATAGTGGATTGAGCGCTCGTCTGAGTCAATGAGGGCGGGCGCAGTGTCGATATGAGTTAAATTTGGTTGCACTTATGAGATGATAGTGGATTGATTGGTCGTCTGAGTCAATGAGGGCGGGCGCAGTATCGATATGAGTTCAATTTGGTTGCACTTATGTGATGATAGTGAATTGAGTGCTCGTCTGAGTCAATGAGGGCGGGCGCAGCATCGATATGAGTTCAATTTGGTTGCACTTATGTGATGATAGTGGTTTGAGCGCTCGTCTGAGTCCATGAGGGTGGGCGCAGTAGCATTCTGAATTCAATTAGGTTTCTCAAATGAGGTTATAGAATGAGCGCTTGTTTTAATCGTTTGGGGCGGTCGCAGTATCGATATGAGTTCAATTTGGTTGCACTTTTGTGATGATAGTGGATTGAGCGCTCGTCTGAGTCAATGAGGGCGGGCGCAGTATCGATATGAGTTCAATTTGGTTGCACTTATGTGATGATAGTGGATTGAGCACTCGTCTGAATCAATTAGGGCGGGCGCAGTGTCGAAATGACTTCAATTTGGTTGCACTTATGTGATGATAGTGGATTGAGCGCTCGTCTGAGTCAATGAGGGCGGGCGCAGTGTCGATATGAGTTAAATTTGGTTGCACTTATGAGATGATAGTGGATTGATTGGTCGTCTGAGTCAATGAGGGCGGGCGCAGCATCGATATGAGTTCAATTTGGTTGCACTTATGTGATGATAGTGAATTGAGTGCTCGTCTGAGTCAATGAGGGCGGGCGCAGCATCGATATGAGTTCAATTTGGTTGCACTTATGTGATGATAGTGGATTGAGTGCTCGTCTGAGTCAATGAGGGTGGGCGCAGTGTCGATATGAGTTCAATTTGGTTGCACTTATGTGATGATAGTGGATTGAGTGCTCGTCTGAGTCAATGAGGGTGGGCGCAGTATCGATATGAGTTCAATTTGGTTGCACTTATGTGATGATAGTGGATTGAGCGCTCGTCTGAATCAATGAGGGTGGGCGCTGTGTCGAAATGACTTCAATTTGGTTGCACTTATGTGATGATAGTGGATTGAGCGCTCGTCTGAGTCAATGAGGGCGGGCGCAGTGTCGATATGAGTTCAATTTGGTTGCACTTATGTGATGATAGTGGTTTGAGCGCTCGTCTGAGTCCATGAGGGTGGGCGCAGTAGCATTCTGAATTCAATTAGGTTTCTCAAATGAGGTTATAGAATGAGCGCTTGTTTTAATCGTTTGGGGCGGTCGCAGTATCGATATGAGTTCAATTTGGTTGCACTTTTGTGATGATAGTGGATTGAGCGCTCGTCTGAGTCAATGAGGGCGGGCGCAGTATCGATATGAGTTCAATTTGGTTGCACTTATGTGATGATAGTGGATTGAGCACTCGTCTGAATCAATTAGGGCGGGCGCAGTGTCGAAATGACTTCAATTTGGTTGCACTTATGTGATGATAGTGGATTGAGCGCTCGTCTGAGTCAATGAGGGCGGGCGCAGTGTCGATATGAGTTAAATTTGGTTGCACTTATGAGATGATAGTGGTTTGAGTGGGCGTCTGGGTCAATGAGGCGGGCGCAGCATCGATATGAGTTCAATTTGGTTGCACTTATGTGATGATAGTGAATTGAGTGCTCGTCTGAGTCAATGAGGGCGGGCGCAGCATCGATATGAGTTCAATTTGGTTGCACTTATGTGATGATAGTGGTTTGAGCGCTCGTCTGACTCCATGAGGGTGGGCGCAGTAGCATTCTGAATTCAATTAGGTTTCTTCAATAAGGTTATAGAATGAGCGCTCGATTTAATCCTTGGGGGCGGTCGCAGTGTCGATATGAGTTCAATTTGGTTGCACTTATATGATGATAGTGGATTGAGCGCTCGTCTGAGTGCATGAGGGCGGTCACAGTAGCATTTTGAGTCCAATTAGGTTTCTTTAAGGATATAGTAAAATGTGCGCTCGTTTGAATCCTTGGGGCGGTCGCAGTGTCGATATGAGTTCAATTTGGTTGCACTTATGTGATGATAGTGGATTGAGCGCTAGTCTGAGTCCATGAGGGTGAGCGCTGTGTCGATATGACTTCAATTTGGTTGCACTTATGTGATGATAGTGGATAGAGCGCTCGTCTGAGTCAATGAGGGCAGGCGCAGTATCGATATGAGTTCAATTTGGTTGCACTTATGTGTTGACAGTGGATTGAGCGCTCGTCTGAGTCAATGAGATCGGGCACAATGTCGATATGAGTTAAATTTTGTTGCACTTATGTGATGATAGTACATTGAGCGCACGTCTGAGTCAATGAGGGCGGGCGCTGTGTCGATATGAGCACAATTTGGTTGCACTCATGTGATGATAGTAGATTGAGCGCTCGTTTGAGTCCATGAGGGGGGGCACAGTAGCATTTTGAGTTCAATTAGGTTTCTCTCAGGCGATAGTAGAATGAGCGCTCGTTTAAATCCTTGGGGGCGGTCGCAGTACCGATAAGAGAACAATTTGGTTGCACTTTTGTGTCGATAGTGGATTGAGCGCACGTCTGAGTCAATGAGGGCGAGCGCAGTGTCGATATGAGTTTAATTTGGTTGCACTTATGTGATGAGAGAGGAGTGAGTCCTGGACTGAGCCAATGAGGGTGGGCGCTGTGTCGATATGACTTCAATTTGGTTCCACTTATGTGATGATAGTGGATTGAGTGCTCGTCTGAGTCAATGAGGGTGGGCGCTGTGTCGATATGAGTTCAATTTGGTTGCACTTATGTGATGATAGTGGATTGAGCTCTCGTCTGAGTTAATGATAGCGGGCGCAGTGTCGATATTAGTTCAATTTGGGTGCACTTATGTGATGATAGTGGATTGAGTGCTCGCCTGAGTCAATGAGGGTGGGCGCAGTGTCGATATAAGTTCAAATTGGTTGCACTTATGTGATGATAGTGGATTGAGCGCTCGTCTGAGTCAATGGGGGTGGGCGCAGTGTCGATATGACTTCAATTTGGTTGCACTTATGTGATGATAGTGGATTGAGCGATTGTTTGAGTCAATGTGGGTGGGCGCTGTGTCGATATGACTTCAATTTGGTTGCACTTATGTGATGATAGTGGATTGAGTGCTCGTCTGAGTCAATGAGGGCGGGCGCAGTATCGAAATGAGTTCAATTTGGTTGCACTTATGTGATGATATTGGATTGAGCGCTCGTCTGAGTCCATGAGGGCGGGCACAGTAGCATTTTGAATTAAATTTGGTTTCTCTAAGGAGATAGTAAAATGAGCGCTCGTTTGAATCCTTGGGGCGGTCGCAGTGTCAATATGAGTTCAATTTGGTTGCACTCATGTGATGATAGTGGATTGAGCGCTCGGCTGAGTCAATGAGTGCGGGCGCAGTATCGATATGAGTTCAATTTGGTTTCACTTATGTGATGATAGTGGATTGAGCGCTCGTCTGAGTCCATGAGGGTGGGCGCAGTGTCGATATGACTTCAATTTGGTTGCACTTATGTGATGCTAGTGGATTGAGCGCTCGTCTGAGTCAATGAGGGCGGGCGCAGTGTCAATATGAGTTCAATTTGGTTGCACTTATGTGATGATAGTGGATTGAGAGCTCGTTTGAGTCAATGAGGGTGGGCACAGTAGCATTTTGAGTACAATTAGGTTTCTCTAAGGAGATAGTAAAATGAGCGCTCGTTCGAATCCTTGGGGGCGGTCGTAGTGTCGATATGAGATCAATTTGGTTGCACTAATGTGATGATAGTGGATTGAGCGCTCGTCTGAGTCCATGAGGGTGGGCGCAGTGTCGATCGAGGGGCGATTCACTTGTGTATTTTCGATTCATGCCAACGTATTTGATCACGTATTGATGTATTTTTCGTGTATTTAAACGCAATGTATGCAATAATGTATTTTTGAAAATTAATGTATTTCTCCGTGTATTTTAGTATTTAAAAGTATTTTTATCGAATAAAGGTATTGAAATCGAATGATCGTATATTTCAAATTACTTTTTGACGTTTCATTGTTTACGTTTGACTTCATGCTGAAAAAGCGTTCCAAGACAATTATTCGTTTTGATTCCAGTTCCAAGATGATCTTTTTGATTTTTTGGATGAATTTGTAAATTTCTTGTAGAATAAAAATACTGGGATGTTTAGAATGTGCTGCTCGCTTTAATCCGAGCAACTTCACTTTTTGCTGACCATCACAAACATGCGAATACTCCCAGCCCATTGTCGGTAGCATCTTTCCCGAACCCGTGGCAGCTTGGTCAGTGCTATGTTAAGTGCAAAGTACAGAATGTACGGATTAAGGCAAAGCCGATGCGCATGTTGGGCTCGTTGGGGTGGAAATCAATCACGATCATTGGCGGTCGTCCTATAGTGGTGGCCACTGGCCGGGTGGCTACAAAAGATATTTTAGTTACTAGATAAAGATTGTCGCTGTCGTCGCTGTCCGGAACATCTTTTGCTGGCGAGGATAGGGGAGCTAAATGTCAAAGAAGGAAAATCTATACGATTTGACAGGTATGTACCACACATGTTTCGGACAGCAGAACAAAGGGAACCGAAGCGACAATCTTTATCTAGTAACTAAAATATCTTTTGTGGCTACGGATTCGGGTATTGCGTCAGTGAACAGGACGAAGTTAAAGCCGATAGCGTCAGTCACTTTCTGCGGCTAGCTGGTATAGCTATTAGTGGACAAAATTTAGAACATGAAGAACGGCACAAGATTTTCAAAGCCAAAAAGTCGTGGAACAGACTCCACATCCCGCAAAAAAACACGACAAAACTCGTACAAGATATGTCGTCTTTTTGTGGGATATGTTGTTTTTATCGAGATTTTTCAGCTTGGAAAAACTTGTCGATCGCGGTCCTCTTGATTTAGAGCACAGAAAATCCTTAAGACTTTTCGCATTTTCGCATCTGAACGGTCATAAATAAAATTCCCTATTAGCAGATTATCAGATTCTGATAGATTATCAGATTCTGAAGTTCAATTTTATTGAAAATGAAATAAATTTGTTAAATAAGCTTTATTTTTTTGCTAGTTGAATAACATTGGAAGACGAATTCGATTTCCTATCAACGCGGAATATAATTTGCTACACTTTCCAGAATACCAAGTAGTTTTTGAAATAAAATACGAAATGTCGTATTTTTTCTCAGAATATTTAATTTTTCTTGCTTTTCCATTGTTTTGCCTTGTTTTTGAATTTTCGTGTATTTCAGTGTATTTTTTGCATTAAAAATTATTTTCGAATTTTTAGTGTAATAATGCATTTTTTTGAATTATTTGCATTTTCATGCAATATTTGCATTTTTATGCATTACTTTTTTTCGCGTATTATCGATTCACCAATCCATAGCAGTGAATCGCCCCTCGGTGTCGATATGAGTTCAATTTGGTTGCACTTATGTGATGATAGTGGATTGAGCGCTCGTCTGAGTCCATGAGAGCGGGCACAGTAGTATTTTGAGTTCAATTTGGTTTCTCTAAGGAGATAGCAGATTGAGCGCTTGTTTGAATCCTTGGGGCGGTTGCAGTGTCGATATAAGATCAATTTGGTTGTACTGCTCGTCTGAGTCCTTGAGGGCGGGCACAGTATCATTTTGAGTTCAATATGGTTTCTCTAAGAAGATATTAGAATGAGTGCTCGTTTGAATCCTTTGGGGCGGTCGCAGTGTCGATATGAGATCAATTTGGTTGCACTCATGTGATGATAGTAAATTGAGCGTTCGTCTGATTCCATGAGGACGGGCACAGTAGCATTTTGAGTTCAATTAGGTTTCTCTAAGGCGATAGTAGAATGAGCGCTCGTTTGAATCCTTGGGGGCGGTCGCAGTACCGATAAGAGAACAATTTGGTTAATCTTATGTGTCGATAGTGGATTGAGCGCACGTCTGAGTCAATGAGGGCGGTCGCAGTGTCGATATGAGTTCAATTTGGTTGCACTTATGCGATGATAGTGGATTGAGGGCTCGTCTGAGTCCATAAAGGCGGGCACAGTAGTATTTTGAGTTCATTTTTATTTTCTCTAAGGAGATAGCAGATTGAGCGCTCGTTTGAATCCTTGGGGCGGTCGCAGTGTCGGTATGAGATCAATTTGGTTGTACTGCTCGTCTGAGTCCATGAGGGCGGGCGCAGTATCGATATGAGTTCAATTTGGTTGCTTTTATGTGATGATAGTGGATTGAGCGCTCGTCTGAGTCCATGAGGGCGGGCACAGTAGCATTTTGAATTAAATTTGGTTTCTCTAAGGAGATAGTAAAATGAGCGCTCGTTTGAATCCTTGGGGCGGTCACAGTGTCGATATGAGTTCAATTTGATTGCACTAATGTGATGATAGTGCATTGAGCGCACGTCCGAGTCAATGAGGGCGGGCGCAGTGTCGATATAAGTTCAATTTGGTTGCACTCATGTGATGATAGTGGATTGAGCGTTCGTCTGAGTCCATGAGGGCGGGCACAGTAGCATTTTGAGTTCAATTAGGTTTCATCAAGAAGATCGTAGAATGAGCGCTCGTTTAAATCCTTGAGGGTGGTCGCAGTGTAGATATGAAAACAATTTGGTTAAATTTATGTGTTGATAGTGGATTGAGCGCACGTCTGAGTCAATGATGGCGGGCGCAGTGTCGATATGAGATCAATTTGGTTGCACTTATGTGATGATAGTGGATTGAGCGCTCGTCTGAGTCAATGAGGGTGGGCGCAGTATCGATATGAGTTCAATTTGGTTGCACTTCTGTGATGATAGTGGATTGAGCGCTCGTCTGAGTCCATGAGGGTGTGCGCTGTGTCGATATGACTTCAATTTGGTTGCACTTATGTGATGATAGTGGATTGAGCGCTCGTCTGAGTCAATGAGGGCGGGCGCAGTGTCGATATGAGTTCAATTTGGTTGCACTTATGTGATGATAGTGGATTGAGAGCTCGTTTGAGTCCATGAGGGTGGGCACAGTAGCATTTTGAGTACAATTAGGTTTCTCTAAGGAGATAGCAGATTGAGCGCTTGTTTGAATCCTTGGGGCGGTTGCAGTGTCGATATGAGATCAATTTGGTTGCACTAATGTTATGATAGTGGATTGAGCGCTCGTCTGAGTCCATGAGGGTGTGCGCTGTGTCGATATGACTTCAATTTGGTTGCACTTATGTGATGATAGTGGATTGAGCGCTCGTCTGAGTCAATGAGGGCGGGCGCAGTGTCGATATGAGTTCAATTTGGTTGCACTTATGTGATGATAGTGGATTGAGAGCTCGTTTGAGTCCATGAGGGTGGGCACAGTAGCATTTTGAGTACAATTAGGTTTCTCTAAGAAGAAAGTAGAATGAGTGCTCGTTTGTATCCTTTGGGGCGGTCGCAGTGTCGATATGAGATCAATTTGTTCACACTTATGTGATAATAGTGGATTGAGCGCTCGTCTGAGTCAATGAGGGCGAGCGCAGTGTCGATATGAGTTCAATTTGGTTGCACTTATGTGATGATAGTGGATTGAGCGCTCGTCTGAGTCCATAAAGGCGGGCACAGTAGTATTTTGAGTTCCTTTTTATTTTCTCTAAGGAGTTAGCAGGTTGAGCGCTCGTTTGAATCCTTGGGGCGGTCGCAGTGTCGATATAAGATCAGTTTGGTTGTACTGCTCGTCTGAGTCCATGAGGGCGGGCACAGTAGCATTTTGAGTTCAATATGGTTTCTCTAAGAAGACAGTAGAATGAATGATCAATTTGGTTACACTCATGTGATGATAGTGGATTGAGCGCTCGTCTGAGTCAATGAGGGTGGGCGCAGTATCGATATGAGTTCAATTTGGTTGCACTTCTGTGATGATAGTGGATTGAGCGCTCGTCTGAGTCCATGAGGGTGTGCGCTGTGTCGATATGACTTCAATTTGGTTGCACTTATGTGATGATAGTGGATTGAGCGCTCGTCTGAGTCAATGAGGGCGGGCGCAGTGTCGATATGAGTTCAATTTGGTTGCACTTATGTGATGATAGTGGATTGAGAGCTCGTTTGAGTCCATGAGGGTGGGCACAGTAGCATTTTGAGTACAATTAGGTTTCTCTAAGAAGAAAGTAGAATGAGTGCTCGTTTGTATCCTTTGGGGCGGTCGCAGTGTCGATATGAGATCAATTTGTTCACACTTATGTGATAATAGTGGATTGAGCGCTCGTCTGAGTCAATGAGGGCGAGCGCAGTGTCGATATGAGTTCAATTTGGTTTGCACTTATGTGATGATAGTGGATTGAGCGCTCGTCTGAGTCCATAAAGGCGGGCACAGTAGTATTTTGAGTTCCTTTTATTTTCTCTAAGGAGTTAGCAGGTTGAGCGCTCGTTTGAATCCTTGGGGCGGTCGCAGTGTCGATATAAGATCAGTTTGGTTGTACTGCTCGTCTGAGTCCATGAGGGCGGGCACAGTAGCATTTTGAGTTCAATATGGTTTCTCTAAGAAGACAGTAGAATGAATGATCAATTTGGTTACACTCATGTGATAATAGTGGATTGAGCGCTCGTCTGAGTCAATGAGGGCGAGTGCAGTTTCGATATGAGTTCAATTTGGTTGCATTTATGTGATGATAGTGGATTGAGCGCTCGTCTGAGTCCATAAAGGGGGGCACAGTAGTATTTTGAGTTCCTTTTTATTTTCTCTAAGGAGATAGCAGATTGAGCGCTCGTTTGAATCCTTGGGGTGGTCGCAGTGTCGGTATGAAATCAATTTGGTTGTACTGCTCGTCTGAGTCCATGAGGGCGAGCACAGCAGCATTTTGAGTTCATTTAGTTTTCTCTAAGGAGATAGTAGAATGAGCGCTCGTTTGAATCCTTGGGGGCGGTCACAGTGTCAATATGAGATCAATTTGGTTGCACTCATGTGATGATAGTGGATTGAGCGCTCGTCTGAGTCCATGAGGGCGGGTACAGTAGCATTTTGAGTTCAATTAGGTTTCTCTAAGACGATAGTAGAATGAGCACCTGTTTGAATCCTTGGGGATGGTCCCAGTACCGATGTGAGATCAATTCAATTATTTTAATAAACCTAAAATTTATTTCTTATTACAGCAATCGTACACTACTTTTTAATAACATTTACTAACCGTCTCATAGTTTTAATCCACAATAAATAGAAGTAGATTGTTAGAAACCCGGATAAAATTTAGAAAAAAAAAGTGATATTGTAAAGACCTCAGCTATTAGCAGCAGGACTTTGCGATTTCGTAGAAACTTCTTATAGTTGGGAAAATCATATTTGAAAAGAATTTCTACCTCTAATTGAATATTAAAATGTTTTCTGGATTTGAAGATACAAAAGTTGAAAGTTTAATCATACATCGTGGAACCAATGCTAACAGAATCCTGAATTGGCATCAAAACATTTTCACTTGGTTGAAAACTACCAAAAATATGTGAAGTGTGATAGTACGGTTTTTTTGTTCAAGAAAAAACACGTTGGGGACATAGGAGGAGGGGGTCAAAATCTACAAAAAAAAAATGTGGATTGCTCTAGTAATGAGTAGAGAAAAAATATTTTTTTTTTGATTAAAGAAGTTATGAAAATTTTCAATGAAATTGTTATGCGGATACATTCAGTACAAGCAAGCATGTACATATTTTCTACATTTCTTCCGAAAAAAGGCACAATTTCCATCGTGGTATGCCAGACCCCCCTAAGATAATTCTCATTGCCACATGGTTAAATTCATCTACCCAAAATGAAGTTCAAACAAGTCAACATTAAGTTCAATTTCCTTAATTCTAGATCGTTGCTGGGGGAAGCCAAATTCCAGTCGAATGGGTCAGACTGAGCTTTAGTATTTGATTTGAGTTTGCGTTTGATCATGTGTAGAAAAGTATCTGAATTCTAAGTTGTTTCCACCTAACGAAAGGTTTGAATAGGTTCAAAAAACCTAAGTTTGAGATAAACCCTTCAACCCAATTTTAATTCCCGTCGAACTGCTATCGTTAGGTGGTTTACTTTTCTGATTCTGATACCATCGGGTGGAATGAGACAACTAAAACAACTCAAAATTTAGGTTGTTTGATCGATCCGTGTATAATAACCATATTTCATCATATTGCTTTTGGAAATGTTAATTTAAAAACCTTTTTGTTTCTTTATTTTTGTATCTTTATTAAGAAGACTTTCAGCCCTAGGCTGGCTCGACTCAATAAATCTTTCTTAAATTCAATTACATGTAAAATGTGAACAGTACTGCCCATGATATTATGATTGACGTAATAACCTTTCAAAATTTCAGCTAATTTAACTTACTTTCGCATTTACTACGGTAATTCAATCGTTGTAACATCGATAAGTTGCATGTCTCAAACCTCATTTAAGTTTTTACGGGTAAATTGTTTAAGATTTGCGATATTTGTCCTCAAGAAATTCCAAATATCAACTATAAAATCATGGGCAGATTAAGTACCCAACATTTTATATTAAATATTCAAAAATAGCAAAGTTCATTTATTCATCGTACAATGTTATTATTCCTTTCTTTATTTGTTCAGGCACTCTGTGTTACTTAACCGCTACTGTGCCGAGATCTACTGTGATATTCTGCTGTACAGAATCCACACAGAGTCTATTTTTAGATTTCCATTACTCATTATCGTTGTCGTTGCCAATCCATCTCATCGTGTGTCCATTGTGTCCGTTTGTTCATGTCGTGTATCCAATGATCGTTGAATTGTTCGATTGCCATTTATCCGGGTAACGTTGGAGGAATGCCTCCGAGAAGAACAAGTTGTCAGTCGTCATCAGGCAGCCGTGACGGTAAGGCGCGTCTCCCAAACGCCATCGTATGGGCTGCGGATCCGGCGACTGACGAGGGTTTGGTGGAGGGGCTGGGAATCGAACCCATGACCATCCGCTTGTAAAACGAACGTGTAGCCAACTACGCTACGTGACCCCCCTATCGTACAATGTTCTGTGAAATTGTTCTGTAACATACCAACAATCGAGCGATCAGAACCAATTTCCAAATCGAATGTCGAATGTCGGAGGTGTATTTTCCTTAAAATTTTGACTCAAAGCCCCATAAAAACATTTAATCAAATGCGCAGCTTATGCTACAAGCGATTGAGCTGAAATTTTGAGGGATTGATATTCTTACCATAAGACACAATCCAAGGGGGGGAGGGGCGTAGAATTCGACAACTTTTTGTTTCCTGGGCGAGTCTACTGGATACTTTGCGTGGGCGCGGCGTTCATAGTGACTTGAGCGCTTGCCAGAGCCCCATGATGGCAAAACACAGCACGAGTTTGAGTCTAAATATGTTGCACTGAGACGATCATAGTGACTTGAGCGCTCGCCAGAGTCCCATGAGAGCGGACACAGCATGAATTTAAGTACAAAATTATTACTCTGAGACGTTCATAGTGAATTCAATACCTAATTTCCATAACGACTTATCTGCTTTTGTAAATAAAGATCCAAACGTCGATTTGACGAATCTGATGGCACTCCCACGCTAACCATCACCATCTACACGTAAGTGAAGGCTTCGACTACCTGTTATGGTGTTGGTTTGTGTGGGAGTGCCATTAGATTCGTCAAATCGGCGTTTGAATCTTTATTTACAAAAGCAGATAAGTCGTTTTGAAAATTTGTTATTGAATTGAGTGCCCCCAGAGTTCCATAAGGGCGGACACAGCATTGTTACTCTGATTCGTTCATAGTGACTTGAGCGCTTATCAGAGTTCCATGAGGGAGAACACAGCATAAGTTTGAGTCTAAATCTGTTGCACTGAGACGTTCATAGTGAATTGAGCGCTTGCCAGAGTCCCATAAGGGGAAAACAACATGAATTTGAGTACAAGATTGTTACTCTGAGACGTTTATAGTGAATTGAGCGCTCGCCAGAGCCCCATGAGGGCGGATACATCATGAGTTTGAGTTCAAAACTGTTGCCTTGAGACGTTCATAGTGTCTTGAGCCCTCGCTAGAGTCCCATGAGGGGATGACTCAGATTCGATTTGATGTAGGTTACTCGTAGGTGCTCATAGTTAAATGAGTGATCGTCTAAGTCCCATGTGGGTGGACATGAATTTGATTTGAGTACAATTCGGTTACTCTGAGGCTTTCATAGTGAATCGAGCGATCATCTGAGTCCCATGAAGGCGGACACAGATTCGATTTGAGTACAATATGATTACCTGAGCCTGAGCCTGATTTGAGCCTGAGG
>NW_026943635.1:0-17056 GCF_024139115.2 Armigeres subalbatus
CAAAAGTTTGTTCTTAAGACATAGTTTTGATTTTCTGTTTATAGGTGGATATAGACACTTAATATATTTGTTATATTTGGCTTGAATGCCACTTGAATGTGACTTTTAAAAGATAATCTTTGATCTAGCAGAAGTCCTAAATATTTGGCTTCGCTTGACCAATTAATTGGAACCCCATTCATAGTGACAATATGTCTGCTAGAAGGTTTCAAATAAGAAGCTCTCGGCTTATGTGGGAAAAATATAAGCTGAGTTTTGGAAGAGTTCGGGGATATTTTTCATTTTTGCAAGTAAGTGGAGAAAATATCTAAACTTATTTGCAATTTACTACAAATGTCACGAAGGCTGAAAGGCCCGTGTCATCTGCAAATTTTTGACACCTTTGTGGTAAATCAGGAAAGTCAGAAATAAAATTGTTATACAATATGGGCCCCAGTATGCTGCCTTGGAGAACACCAGCTCTTATAGGTAATCTATCAGATTTAGAATTCTGATAGTGTACCTGCAGTGAGCGATCCGATAAATAATTTTGGATCAGTTTAATAATGTTAAAGGAAGATTATAATTCATCAATTTTACAATCAAACCTTCATGTCAAACACTGCCAAATGCTTTCTATATATCAAAAAGAGCATTCATTTCATTTATTTAGTTTACATCTAAACAGATAACACTGAATCAACAATTTGACGCCACAATACTTGGTTCGAGACCGCATCTCTCCATCCTCGAATGCGCCCCACGCTCGCCAAGTTGTTTTGCACCTGGTCTGCCCACCTCGCTCGCTGCGCTCCACGCCGTCTCGTACCTGCCGGATCGGAAGCGCACCATCTTTGCAGGGTTGCTGTCCTGCATTCTTGCAACATGCGCTGCCCATCGTACACTTCCGGCTTTGGCTACCTTCTGGATACTGGGTTCGCCGTAGAGTTGGGCGAGCTCATGGTTCATTCTTCGCCGCCACACACCGTCTTCTTGCACTCCGCCAAAGATGGTCATAAGCACCCGTCTCTCGAATACTCCGAGTGCTTGCAAGTCCTCCTCGAGCATTGTCCATGTTTCATGTCCGTAGAGCACAACCGGTCTTATTAGCGTCTTGTACATGACACATTTGGTGCGGTGGCGAATCTTTTTCGACCGCAGTTTCTTCTGGAGCCCGTAGTAGGCCCGACTTCCGCAGATGATGCGCCTTCGTATTTCACGACTAACATTGTTGTCAGCCGTTAGCAAGGATCTGAAGTAGACGAATTCCTCGACCACCTCGAAGGTATTCCCGTCTATCGTAACACTGCTTCCCAGGCGGGCCCTGTCGCGCTCGGTTCCGCCCACAAGCATGTACTTTGTCTTTGACGCATTAATCACCAGTACAACTTTTGTTGCTTCACGTTTCAGGCGGGTGTACAGTTCTGCCACCTTTGCAAATGTTCGGCCGGCAATGTCCATGTCATCCGCGAAACAAATAAATTGACTGGACCTGTTGAAAATCGTACCCCGGCTGTTACACCCGGCTCTCCGCATGACACCTTCCAGTGCAATGTTGAACAACAGGCACGAAAGTCCATCACCTTGCCTTTTTTTTTTTTTTTTTCAATTAGCGTTTATTTGAAGGCTCAAGCGCTCGAAGGCATAACGGAGCCGAAAGTCAATTGAAATTTTATTACAATTTCATCTTTTGCTTCTTACGTTCTTATGTTAGTTTTGGGGAGCCGAAAAACTTGCGGCTTAGTCGAGGTTAAGGAGTACATACAAAAAAAAATTTGGATGGGATTGGGATTATATTGGTGTCCGTAGGTAGCGTTGATGTAGTCTTCCCATGATGATTGGTGTGGTTCAGAACAGGGACAAACTGTAATGATACAAGTAAAACGTTTCTACCGAGCGGGGAGAGAGAATACATGGTGGACATGGCCCTACGAATGGGGGGAGAGGGAATCAAACAATGACGTTGATGCGCTTCAAAAAATTGTGAACAAGGGCCATGTAGTCAATATCAAGCTTTCCCAACACATCTCTAATGTCCTCATTTTCTGGTTTCCCTCGGGCCCGGAGGGATGCATATAAATCGGGCCTGGCAATACCGTATTCGGGGCAGTTCCAGACAACGTGATTGATGTCCTGATAGCCTGCCCCACAACCGCATCGATTGCTGTCTGCGAGCCCTACTCGATAGGAATGCGCGTTTAGTGAGTAGTGGGTGGACATTAGACGACACATTACCTTAATAAAGTCTCGGCTAAGGTCCAACCCCTTGAACCAAGGTCTTTTCCTGCGGGAGAATGGAATGTAACCACCTACCCAAATCTCCTTCATCCCATTTTCGTTGCCAACTGAGCAAGGCCTGTTGACGAGAAATTGAAAAAAATTCGTTGAAGGTGATTTGACGCTCGTATATATCACCTTCCATAGCGCCCACCTTGGCAAGTGAGTCCGCTCTCTCATTACCCGGGATCGAGCAATGTGAAGGGACCCATACCAAAGTGATAGTGTAAAAGCGATTCGATAGAGCACTCAATTTGGATCGTATTTCGCTCAGGAAATACGGTGAGTGCTGTACCGGCCTCATTGAACGTATAGCCTCTATTGAACTGAGACTATCCGTAAAAATGAAGTATTGATCAGAAGGAAGAGAGGCAATTCGCTCTAATGCGTAGTGTATAGCTGCTAATTCTGCAACATATACGGAACAAGGATTTTGAAGTTTTCGAGCGGCGCTATGCAATTCGTTGAAGACACCAAATCCAGTGGATTCATTTATTTTTGACCCGTCGGTGAAAAACTTTTTGACGCAACTGACATGGCTGTATTTACTTGTGAAAATTGGTGGTATACACTCCATTCGGATCAAAAACTACAGAAGAACTGGAGGAGTCTAAGAAGCAACCATGATGGGGAACGTTCGAAGAAGGGTCAATCTCCAGGCTCATGTACCAGTAGTACAGTGTCATAAATTTTGATTGGAAGTTTCGTTCGATTAGCTTCTCAAAATTCTCAATTACCAATGGATTTAAAACCTCACACCGAATGAGGAATCTGAACGATATTTCCGCGATGCGATCTGATAAAGGAAGTACTCCCGCGAGTACCTCTAAACTCATTGTATGAGTCGAGTTCATACAGCCTAGCGCGATGCGGAGGCAACGATATTGAATGCGTTCGAGCTTCAATATATGAGTTTTCGCGGCGGCTTGAAAACAAAAACTACCGTATTCGCTCCTCACCACGTACCGGTAACTGTCCGCAAGAAGTTGATTCTTTGTTAGCATTTCTGATACAGATGTCTAATGTGCATTCCCCAGGTTCCTTTCGAGTCGAACCAGACCCCTAAGTATTTATGATTTTCTTACCCCTAAGATGAAGCTTTAATTTTGCTGGCGTATGCTTCCTAGAAAAGACAATCAGCTCAGTTTTCTCCGGAGAGAATTCGATACCCAGCTTCAAAGCCCAAGTAGACAAATTGTCCAGAGTATCTTGCAATGGTCCTCGCAGATCGCCCGCCCCTGTTCCTGTAAAGGAGACAACAGCGTCATCCGCAAGCTGTCTTAACGAGCAATTTTCCACAAGACATCCATCGATGTCTTTAACATAAAAATTGTAAAGAAGGGGACTTAAACATGAGCCCTGGGGGAGACCCATGTAACTAATTCTTGAAGTTGTTGAGTTTCCATGAGAAAAACTCATATGTTTCTCAGACAACAAGTTGTACAAATAGTTATTTAGTATTGGTGAAAGCCCACACTCGTGGAGTTTGTCTGAAAGGACGTCAACGCAAACTGAGTCAAAAGCCCCCTTAATATCCAAGAAAACTGAACCCATTTGTTCTTTTTGAGAATAGGTCAGTTGGATTTCTGTAGTAAGCAACGCAAGACAGTCGTTCGTTCCCTTGCCTCTGCGGAATCCAAATTGAGTATCTGATAGAAAGCCATTTGATTCGACCCATCTGTCGAGCCTATTGAGAATCATCTTCAGTAACAGCTTCCGTATACACGACAACATCGCGATTGGACGGTACGAGTTATGATCCGAAGCGGGTTTATCGGGTTTTTTGATAGCGATCACCCTCACTTGTCTCCATTCATCCGGAACAATGTTGCTTTCCACGAATTGATTAAATAAATTCAGCATGCGCCTCTTCGCGACGTCTGGGGGTTTTTTAGCAAGTTGAATTTAATTCTATCCATTCCTGGAGCGGTATTATTACATGAAAGGAGAGCAAGTGAGAAATCAACCATCGAAAATGGGGCGTCCATCTCGTGTCGACCGGAGGTTGCTTCGCGTGCGAACCGTTGAATTGGGACGGAATCCGGACACACTTTTTTGGCGAAAGCGAAGATCCATCGAGGGGAACTTTCCCTATCTTCGTTAATCGATGACGCGTTACGCATTCTTCTCCCGACGGCCCAAAGTGTTTTCATCGACGTTTCGCGCGAAAGACCATCAACAAAATGGCGCCAATAACCGCGTTTCTTAGCATTCGCGAGACTCTTAAACTTACGTTCAAGAGAGGCATAACGATAGTAATTATCTCGAGTACCACGCTTTCGATAGTCCTTGAACGCGTTGGACTTTTCCCGATAGACTTTGGTACACTCTTCATCCCACCAAAGAGGAGAAGGCGGACGGCGACGTATTTGAGATCCCGGTATAGATCGACGCTGTGACTGCGATGTCTAGGATTAGCCCGGAGAGAAACTGGTATTCTTCCAGCGGAGGAAGAATATCGACCAAATGCTCACCGACGATGATCGCCTCGGTGTATCTTCCCCAGTCAATGTGTTTCGTGAGGTCGTACGCAACGTCAATCTGGCGAGACTGATACGATCCATTGGTGATTGAGATTTCGATCGGCAAGTGATCACTACCATGGGGATCTTGAGTTACTTTCCACGTACAATCCAATGTTAGTGAAATCGAACAGATTGAGAGGTCAATTCTACTTTCGAGTCCTGAAGGTGCCACACGTGTTGCTTCTCCGTTATTTAAATATGTCATATTGAAGTAGTCGCACATGTCGTAAATCAACGAAGAACGGTTGTCATCGGTAAGTTCCCCCCAGGCCGTACCGTGCGACTTAAAGTCTCCTAGAATCAACCGTGGCTCAGGCATAGCGGAGCAGATTTCGTTAAGATCTCTGCGTCGCATAGAAGCATTCGGCGGTATATACACAGAGGCTATGCTGAAGCTTTTCCCTCGTATGGTGACATGACATGCGACTACCTCAGTGCCTGTCATCGAGGGAAGATCTATTCTGTAAAAGGAGTGGAGCTTGTTGATCCCCAAGAGCACCCCTCCATATCCATCTCCTCGATCTTGGCGAATAATGTTGAAATCGTGGAAAGAGAGAACTTTGTCTGGAGAAAGCCATGTTTCACTAAGAGCAAATGCGTCACAACATGAGCTGTGAACTAAAAACTTAAACGGATCCAGGTTTTTAAAATACTCCTACAGTTCCACTGCAGAACTACGATCTTATCCCCGACCTCGTTGGTTAAATTAGCCATCCAGGGATAATATTGAACCAAGAACACACCATTTTGGAATCAGTTGCTTCAATAAGGGTTTCACCATTGAGATTATCTTGTTGATATTGTTTCTCACTGCGGGAGAGATTTCTAGTGTATTGAAAATGAGATCCACAATTCCAGAAAGAGTCATTTAATCGAGCACCTCTACATGATTATGTTGAGCCGCCTGATGATTTTGTTGCTGATGTAAGCTTTCTGGGCAAAAACCGGGAACAGCTGGGGTTTTAGATGTTCCCGGAAGAGGCGGGAAATTGCCAGCCGCAAACTTGTACCCCGTAGGAGAAACTTTTGGGGTTTCCACCACTTGCTAATTTTCCAGGGAGGGTCAGTACTCTGTTCAACGACAGGAACATCTAGAAAAGCGTGCTGGCGTTTTGGCCTGCACCTTGCTCGCTTTCTTTTTGTCCCTGTTTCGATGACAGTGTATTCTTCACCGTCCCCAGAGTCTGAAACCTTGATCATCTAAGGGCAGGGAAGAGAAGACATTTGAGCTGGCGATAGAACGGGTTGATGGAACAGCGGCTGGGGCAAGCGTCTTCAGCATTTCTGCATAGGATCGCCTTGACCGCTGTTTTATTGAGCGGATTTGATGTTTCTCCCTCTCTATATACCGAGCACACGCAGTGAGTTCATGCGGAGCTTCGCCACAGCAGGTACACTTCGGCTGTTTACTGCAGAGACCCTCGGCATGCTGCTCACCGCATTTGCTATTAACCGTGGTTTATTGCAGCAGTAGGTCTCTGTGTGACCAATCTGCTGGCACTTTTTACAGTGCATTACGGTCGGTATATAGAGGCGCACTGGTAATCGAAGTTTCCCTAGAACAAGGTGGTCAGGAAGGGCAGACCCAGAAAAGGTCACACGATACGAATCAGACGGTTTTTTGGTGCCATCTTCTGACACGTAATTCATTTGTCTGACATCAAGAATCTGAACTGTTGGGACCGCTCGATTTTTAAACCCCCCAGCACCAGTCTTGATGTCAGCACATGTTAGAAACCGCTCGGTGACCAATCCTGCAATCTCGACTTCACTGCTTGCGATGAATACGTGATATTCCAATCGAAAGAGCTCGAAGGCAGCAATTCTGTTGGCCTGTTCACGATCACTTACAGTGACTCGTAACTTATTACGGCTTGGGGCATTCACTTCAATAACGCCCTGAAACGATTTTGCCAGATCTTTTTCGATTCGCAATTTGTTTAGCGGTTTACCTTTGGGCCGAAAGAAAACCAGAAATGGGCCCTTAGATCCGGGCGGGTACGCTTTAGGCGGGGGTCGCCAGGGTGAAGATCCACTTGCCTGGTTAGTATCCATAGGATCAGGAGAAGGCAGGTTAAAAGTCCCAGGAGAATTTGAGTTGATGACCTGTTTGACACAAAAACAGTTTCAGCGGGAGTTGAGCCGGTTTCAGTGCGATGTTCGCTTTGTGGTGGAAAATTTCGCTCATTAAATTGCTCGTATACCGGGGATGGAATGTAATCATCGTCAGAAATTTCGAATTGCGAATCACCCCGCCTTTGTCATCAGTTTCCATTGCGGAGAATGATCACCGCAACGAAAAATAAGATGATACCAATATCGAAACAAAGAGCACGCAGAATATTGCAGTTATTCCAACAATTCCAACAAAGAGGAAAAAAAGAAGTGGCGGATAAATAAAATAAAAATAAAAAAGTTAGCGGGACAATGAATAAAAAATGAAAAAAAATATAACGAAAAAAAATATAACGAAAAAAAAATATATACGAAAGAGTAAGAAAACAAAATATGAAGAAAAAAAAAATAGTGAAAAAAAAAATAATAACGAAAAAAAAAATATAACGATAAAAAAAATAACGATAAAAAAATAACTTTTCTCTGATGAACTTTTGGCACAGTTCCACTTGCCAATCCACTACCAGTTCACAGTTCCACTTGCCAATTCAACTACCAATTCACAAGATGCGAGAGACCGAAAACAAGAGGCGATATATTTACCGACAATAACAGCCTTGTGTAGGTAGGTGGCGTACCGGTGTCGATGGCGACTCCTCTGCAGGCAGGCTTTCGTCGTCGAACTGGCTGCTACGATGGGGACGGGGGCTTCTGTAGCAAAACGATTGCCGCACTTTCTGCTGCTGATGGTGATGCAGCTTTTGCAAGGAATGCGACTTGCGATCCGGCAGTTTGTCGTAGCCGGAAGTGCCTTTAACAGACACACCGGAGGTCTCGGCCAGGGTGTGCTGCTTCCCAGTCACAGGGCACAAATCGCGTTGAAAAACCGAGTGTAAAAAACTTCAAACGAAGAAAAACACTAGGAAAAACTTGACGCGAGATGGGAGCAATAAAAAAAACGAACTGCTCGCTTCTAACGAAGAACAGGGAATGTCACCTTGTCTTAGTCCCCGGCAATTTTCCATAGCTCTACGCGGTCTATACTGTCGTATGCCAACGATCAGACGGTGCGTTGAGACCTGGTATTCACGGCATTTTTGAAGGATTTGCCGTACAGTAAAGATTTGGTCCGTTGTCGAGCGGCCGTCAACGAAGCCGGCTTGATAACTTCCCACAAACTCATTCACTAATGGTGGCAGACGACGGAAGATGATCTGGGATATCACTTTGTAGGCGGCATTAAGGATGGTGATCGCAAGAAAGTTCTCACACTCCAGCTTGTCGCCTTTCTTGTAGATGGGGCATATAACCCCTTCCTTCCACTCCTCCGGTAGCTGTTCAGTTTCCCAGATTCTGACTATCAATTTGTGCAGGCAAGTGGCCAGCTTTTCCGGGCCCATCTTGATGAGCTCAGCTCCGATACCATCCTTACCAGCTGCTTTATTGGTCTTTAGTTGTTGGATGGCATCCTTAACTTCCCTCAAGGTGGGGGCTTGTTGGCTTCCATCGTCCGCTGAACTGACGTAGTCATCTCCTCCGCTGACGTTTCTTCTCCTGAAAAAGGCGGGTCTGCTGTCTCCGCTTCCGTCTGTAACGTTCCACGTTCTGCCGGGTACCTTACTGCAGCGCGACCGCCGGCGCTGCGTCCTTCTCCCCCAGAATCTGTCTGCAGTCTTCGTCGAACCAATGGTTCCGTCGACTTCGTCTCACATACCCGACGTTGTTCTTCGCTGCGTTGTTAATGGCTGCAGTCCTCAAGAGGGGCCCCATCGAGCTCACCCTCTTCCGGCAATGCTGCCTCGAGATACTGTGCGTATGCAGTGGCGACATCAGATACCGAACATAGTTGATGACGAATACTTTTGGGCGCAGTTTCACCATCACCAGATAATGGTCAGAGTCGATGTTAGCGCCACGATATGTCCTGACGTTGATAATGTCGGAGAAGTGCCGTCCATCAATCAGAACGTGGTCGATTTGTGATTCTGTCTGCAGTGGTGATCTCCAGGTGTACCGATAGGGGAGGCTGTGTTGGAAGAAGGTGCTGCGAATGGCCATATTCTTGGAGGCGGCGAAATCAATTAGTCATAGGCCGTTTTCGTTCGTCAGCCGGTGAGCACTGAACTTCCCAATAGTCGGTCTAAACTTCTCCTCTTGGCCAACCTGAGCGTTCAAATCTCCTATGATGATTTTGACGTCGTGGCTTGGGCATCTGTCGTACTCACGTTACAGCTGCGCGTAGAATGCGTCCTTATCATCATCAGTGCTTCCGGAGTGTGGGCTATGGACGTTGATTATGCTGAAGTTGAAGAACCGGCCTTTGATCCTCAACCGGCACATTCTCTCGTTGATCGGCCACCACCCGATCACGCGCCTTTGCATATCGCCCATCACTATGAAAGCTGTTCCCAACTCGTGTGTGTTGCCGCAGCTCTGATAGATGGTACGATTACCTCTGAACGTTCGCACCATTGATCCCTTCCAACAAACCTCCTGCTACGATGCCGAATCCACGGCCCTTGAGCACATCGGCGAGTATGCGTGTGCTCCCGATGAAGTTGAGAGATTTGCAGTTCCACGAACCGAGTTTCCAATCGCTAGTCCCTTTTCGTCGCAGTGGTCTTCGCCGATGGTTCCGTTCCATACTCTTGTTGATTGTCCGTTGCGTATGTTTTTTTTTTTTGGCTGGCTTGCAGGGCCTGACACCAAACCTCCTAAATTTCCGGAGGGCCATTCCTCCTTATTCCCGATGGACCATGGTGCACAGTTTCACTTAGAGTCTCTCGCTGGCACTCGGACGATGATCAGCCGCCCCTAACATGGAGAACAGACGCTCAGTAAGATTTGCACCTCCGGAGAGGAGCAACCCCCTCCCCCTTCCCTGTCAGCATACGACAATAGTTCCCACCGGGGTTGATTAGCCGATCTTCCCTAAGGTTGCTCGTATCCCGGCCAGCACCACAGGGAGGTAGGGATAGGAGTTGCCGGGGAAGAAGCTAAGGACCGCGAGATGGGGTCTATTTTATTCCTGTAGGTACGCGAAGTACCAATGGTACGCTTTACCCAGCATTTGCCGTGCCAGAGAAGGAATTATAAGAATAAATTTAAAATACATTAGAAAATTCATTTACGAATTCTTTAAGAATACCTTCAGTACATACAATACCTATGGAAATTGTTTTAGGAATACCTTGTTTAGGATAAATACCTACTTCCGAAATTTCTTGTGGAATGCCTCTGGAAATTCCTTTAGGATTTTTTTCGAATAAAGAATTTCTTCGGAATATATTTAAAGAATTCTGCCAGCACTTTCTCTAGAAATCCCTTTTTGAAATTTCAGGAAGAAAATTCCTTTGAAATTGGATTTTCAAAGACTAATTCCGTAATGCCACCGGATTTTCTTTCAGAAATTTCTGAACGATTTCATAAAGAGATTTCCGTAGGAATTTCCGAAACTTATATTCCCTGTGGTGCATTCCTCCAAGAATTCCTCTTTCGGGGCTCTTTCGGTCAAATCTCAGGAAATTTCTTTAAAGATAGATCCAGAAATTCATTTGGAAATGCATCAAGATATTCCTATAGGAATACTTGCGCCTTGAGAACTTCTTCGGAAATTCTTTCCACGATTTTTTCGAAAATTCCTCCGGAACCTTTAGGGAGAAATTCGTTTTGGTGTTTCTACGAAATTTTTCCTGAGCTTCATCAAGGAATTCTTTCGATTTTTTTAGGAATTCCTTCCAACATTACTCCGGAAATTTGATTAGAAATTCCTTGAAGCCTTCGGAAATTCTTTTAGGATTTTTTTTGAGCTACTTCAGAAATTCATTCAGTATTTTTTTAAGGAATCATTCGGACGTTACTTTGAGAGTTCTTTCTAAAATTTGATCAAGACACTCTTGAAACATTCCTTTTGTATGTATTCCCTATTCAGTTCTTTAAAAAATATCAGAAAAAAATCTTCCAACAAAATTTCCGGAAAAATTCCTGCAGGAATTTCGGAAAGATTTCCTGGAAGCTTTTTTCCTGGAAATTTCTTAGGCAAACCATTTCCAGAGAATTTCCTTAAGGATTCCATGAACGAATGTCAAAATTAATTCAAAATTGTGGAAAACCATTTCGCAGCGTTGCCCACTAAGCTTCAAAATACATGAATACACTACAAATATAGAAAATTTAGCCAAGAAACAAATCGTCTTTGTTGCGAAACGATTTGATGCTGGCATGAAAAGTTATTACGGTAATATTGAATCGTGAGAAATTCAATTTAACAATAATAATGTGACAATCAATAATGAGTATTTTTGTTTTCTTTATAACTTTACTTACAACAGTCAGATCGTTTCGTTTCACTGACTTTCAACTTAAAAAGCATTCTACAAAGTTCAAATATAAATTATATTCAAATAGTTTATGGGCCACCTCACGAAATATTCTTTCACGTAAGTGGCGATTTCCATAGCAATTTCCGTACAATCTTCAGATGACGCGTGCACAGTCAAATTACATAAAAATTAGCTAAAACTTTAGGTCTGACGCCTTAACGCCCAGTGATCTATTTATAGATCAGTTAACCGTTGTGTGGCCAGCAAAAAAACACCCTTAACAGGCCGGCAGGGTACCCGGGTACCCACGAAACTAAAATGCTTATATCTCTGGAAATTTACAAACCGATTTCAACAATTTTGGGCTTATCTGATTCAGAATTTTCTCTTCTTTAAAAGATGTTATCAGGATGAACCAATCCGGTCAATTCGATTTCTGTAAAATCCGGATTTCCAGGAACATGTACTACATAAATGAAACTTGATCGTGGATTTCGGTAGCTAATCAGCTTATATGGGTATCAAACTTTTGAAATTTCATCACTAGATTGATTTTTATCGATTTGGGTCCATCAGAAGTGCAGACTTTCGATTGGCCATTCCAGAACAGGTTCCTCGAGGGGTCATAGGTGGCCATGAACATTGTTCAAGGAAACATCAACAATATGGGTATCAAACTTCAAGAAATTAACTCTTGCGTATGTCCTTCATGATCCTAGGCTCACCAGACAAGTTGACTCCGGAGTGGCCATTCTGGAACAGGTTCCCCGGGAGCCGGGGTTGACCAAAAACATTTCTCATTGGAGCCCCAACAATATGGGTGTCAAACTTCTCTAAATTGTTTCAAGCGTTTATGTCTAAGCTATTTGGGTTCATCAAACAAGTTCACTCCGGATTGCCAATTCCGGAATAGGTTCCCTGAGGAGTCAGGAATGTTCATAAGCATTCTCAGAGCCGCATTTTGTTTTAAATCAATTTATCTAGCAATGTGAGTGCAAAATCAATGCAAGGACCACTCATTGACGCCGGGTGACCAGCAGGAGACCCACCATAAGATTCCGGACACTCGGAGATGTGATCGATTCTAGAAATTCTTCTAGACAGATGTGACATTTATAAACCGTTTGCTTTAACATTGTTACATCAAAACCAATACATGCACTACTCCTCGATTCTAGATGGCCTGATCCTACGAAAGTTTGTTCTAGAAATTTGCACTTTTTTTTTATAAACAATCCGTTGTAAAGTAATGTCCAGACCCATCAATTGGTTCCAGGTGGACACTAAGTTATCCGAATCATCCGAAGCAGTGGTTAATTCTTGAAATTCGTCATTTGTTGTGAGAGCAAAAATTAATGCAAGGGCTACCTGGTGTCCCTCAAATGGTGCTCCAGAAGTGCAGGGACATCCAGAGCAGTGGTCAATTATTGCAGTTCGTTTTAGAAACTTTCGAAATTGTTTGTAATAGCAGTATAGAAGCAGAGTCGTTGCTGCGCTTAGAATCATAGGACATATTCGTATTGATCGATTTCTCTTCATCGATTTTATAGTTACTTCAGGTAGAAGATGCAATCATCCTTCATTAGAACCATGAACTCGTCGAAGATAAATCGATCACAACAGTTACGCCCTTATGATTCTAAGCGCGAGATTGCGAATATCATTCATTGATCCCGAGTGGCAACCAAGAGGTCCTCCTGAAATACCGGAAATACCGAAGCAATCGTCATTTCTTACACCCAAAAAACAAATCTGACAATTATTGTATAAAATCTGGGCATATACAATTCTGTAAGCTTTTTATACAAATATTGTATTAAAATAATACAAATCTGTATTATTTCAATACAATAATTGTATTGAAATAATACAGATTTTGTATATGCCCAATTATTATACAGTTTCTGCAAGGTTCTTATGCAGAACTGTATTAAAATCTGCCATCCGCTGGTTGGGTGTACATTTTGTTTTCAACAGTTGCGTAATCGTGAACAATTTTTTTGTAACAAAGTAAAAAGAGAAGCAGAAGAAAGCGGGCTTGGTAGTCATAAGGCTTCTGCTTCTACCTCATACGCGGGAGGTCGTGAGTTCAATCCAAGGTCCGTTCCATTCTCCTACTTTGTATCTTTTTGTATTGGACTTACCATGCCATTTCCATTTCTATTCTCATACCTTCAACTTGACTATTCTAGCAGTATTTGCTAGAATTGGAAATTAACTAAAGAGCTCGTTTCCTACATCCAATTAGAAATTCCATCAGTTGCTTTCTATCTATAACATTGGCAGTTCGTTAACCAAGACGGACCTCTGCCTCTCGAACCTTGACCCACAAATTCCAATAAATTCCGTACGAACTCGTGGCAAGTGCAGAGGTATATTCGGCTTGCAGTGGGTGAGTGATTACATCATCATTTCACCCCCCTTCTCTGCAATGACTTGCATTCTGAATCCACTGATAATCTGTGTGACAAAAAAAAATCTGTAACTAGATGCGCTTCCTCAATAGATGAAGAAACTGGCTATCAGTTTCTTCGTTCTAGTTTCAAAATCTACCTGTCTGGCCGTGAAGACCGATCAACGACTGATGAGATGTTTAGCCTGAAGATGATTTTTTATGAATTTCGGGATGCAACTTGCAGACTCTTCATTTGTCTATTGATTTCAAAGCGGCGTACGATTTAATGAAAATAAATTAGCTGTGGCAGATAATGTCTGAACATGGTTCTCCGGCGAAGCTGATTACCATGATACGTGCAACGCTTGATGACTCGAAATAAAGTATTCTCGGGTTCCAGACGACGTATCAATCAGCGTTTTGTGACCGTGGAGAAATTGAAGCTATAGTGATGCGCTTTTCAAATTTATTGTTAACTAGCAGACCCAATGAACTTCTGTTTCGCCTAAAATTGATGTATTCTCTGCTTAGATCTCGAGTTATGCAGAAATTTCTGTTCCATTTGTATGGGAGATCCCCTTTCCAAAAAAGGGAGGCGTCTCGAACTATTTTAGGGAACCTCTCCCGGCTCCAAAACCTCTGTATACAAATTTTCACGCCGATCGGTTCAGTAGTTTCGAGTCTATATGTCTAGACAGACAGAAATTCATTTTTATGTATATAGATATTGCACTCAAGGGGTGATTAGGGAGATCTGGTGTGCAGGAAGAATGACACTATCATCACATGGTCGCATATGCTCCTGATCTTTGCGGAGGACATTGACTACATTCGATCGCATGGCAGTAGTGGAGGCTTAGAAGATAGATTGGAGGCTGGAGGCTTAGGAGTGGAGGCTTAGGATTGGAGGCTTAGGAGATAGGCTAAATCATCGACTCTACTAATACGGAGTACATGGTTGCGGGTAAAGATAAAAGGTAGGACCCATTGGCGTTAGTGCTGAGGTAGACCTTGATGGGGAAGTTGTTGAAGAATTTGTTTATCTTAGAACACATGACATGTGACATGTGACAATAATGTTTCCTGTGAAGTGAAGAGACGTATTGCTGCTGCGAATAGGGGCCTCCTCGAATATTGGAAACGAAATTTGCTCTGATTCGTAAGGATGTAAAAAGAGGCGGACAGGAAAGCTTTTGACGTTTTCGAGCGAAAAGTGCTACGTACAATTCTTGATGGGAAACTAGAGAAAGATGTGGTGGCGCAGACGCATGAATCATCCACGGAGCTGTATCAAGTGTATAGAGAAGAAAATATTGTGAATCGTATAAAATACGGCAAACTCCAGTGGGCCGGTCACTTAGTGTGAATGTCGGAAGAAAGAATAGCAAAAACAATATTTACCAGAGATACGGATAGAAGCCAGTGATTTCGCTGAAGGCCACGAACACGCCAGCTGCTGCACGCGGTGGAATCGGACTTGGGAACTCTAAACGTTTATGAAAACTGGAGGAACATCACCCAAGATTGACAATTGCGGAGCTCTACAATACGTCAGTCAAAGGTTGTTTAGAGCTTCCAGTGAAGTGTCTTCACTTGTCATAAGACGATTTCATACTATCCCATTTTATTCCATCACTTGAAGTGAACGAAACGATTTATTGAAAGTCGCAGGCATTATTGGATGTATTGTGGCTATCCGTTTAGATTGCATCAATTATGCTCACATTTTCTCAACAAGTGATTTCTAAAAACTCACAACTTTCTAGGACGACTCTAAAAATTGGCACATCTTCGAAAGTTCCTGAAGCTTTCCAGGTGCTCACCTCAACGGCCACACGGTGTCAATAAATGATCCTCGAATTGATTCTGATCGCAAACAGCTACTAGGGCGAGTTTCTAGAATTGATTACCTTTCGGCTATTCCGGAGCTTCGAGCACCACTTTCTTAGTGGGCCTCCCTGGTCAACGTTCGGTTCTTGAAATGATATTATCTCATTTTGATGCATAAATCGTTCTAGAAACAGTATGGTTTACGAGGATGAATTTAAAAATTGGCCTCTTTTTCTCTCTTCAGAATGTTCCGGAAAGTTCCCGGAGGATCATTTAGCGGAGTTTTGCTCCTCACATTCATAACAAACCACTGTATTCTCAGGACGGTTTCAAGAATTTGCTCATTTACTATGGGTGTTCCGGACCTTCAGTGCCAGATGACCAATGGTCAATGCGTTGTTCATGCAATGATTTTACTCTCACAATGCTACAACAAGTAATAGTTTCTAGGACGGATTTCTAGAATTGGCATTAAGGGGCCGTACACTAATTACGTAAGCATTTTTTCTGGGTTTTTCACGTCTGATGGACCAAAATCAATAAAAATCGACCTGTTGATGAAATATCAAAAAGTTTGATACCCATATTGCTGATTACTTCACCGGATATCCACGATCAGTATAATCTGCATGCAGGACATGCCCTAGAAACTGGATTTCCCTGGTGATCTGAGGTACCGGACCGGTCCAATCATAAAACAGCATGATAAAGGACAAAATTCTGAATCGAATGAGCCCAAAACGGTTGAAAACGGTTAACAATTGCCAAAGATATAAGCATTTTAGTTTCGTGGGTACCCCGGGTACTCCTGCCAAAGCCATTTAGAGGGTAAAAAACGTCGGAGCCCCTCCTCCACCCTCCTGTAATCAAAATTTCAGTTTACCTGTACAATCAATTTTGGCCGTCATTATTGTGGATATGACAGAGTTTCAACCTCCTACTATGAAAATTCATTTAGATATCGCGAATTGAATTCCAAAAAGGTACCCGGGTACCCAGCCGGCCACACAAGGGTTAAAATTTTTAAATCTGTTAGAAAGTTTTAGCTCTGAAGTTATACATGTCTTCGTCAATATTGTTCTCTGAACTAATATCTTTCATATGGTGAACAATTTAAATCGCAACTGACTCACTAGGTGGCGTAAGCGTCCATAGAAAACTTTTTTTTTCATACATAAATCCAAGTAATGAGTAGTGAACGTCCAAACAATAGCATCGCCTCTATAATTCTCAAGAACCTGACTAGTTAGCTACATGGAGTCTTCAGCAATATTGTTCCAGAGTACCTTGGTAGGTCAAGAACTGATCCAACCCTTGTAACGAGGTGGCGCTTAGTGAGCGTTTGAATTTGTTTCGCATAAAACATCAATCTGCATCTCCAGACCCTGGGACTAGTTAGCAACATAGAGTCTTCTTCAGCAAAGTTGTTCAGAGTATCTTGGCGGCTCAAGAACTGATCCAAATAATTCTGAATTTTTGCATGAGGTGGCGCTAGTGAGCATCCAACTTGTTTTTCAACAAACATCAATCTGTATCTCAAGAACCTGATTAGTTAGCTAAATGGAACTTCAGCAATATTGTTCAGAGTACCTTGGTAGGTTAAGAACTGATCG